>NC_134359.1:58475393-58547893 GCF_048569485.1 Anomaloglossus baeobatrachus
TGATATATATATGTGTATGTACGTATCCACAAAGAAGAAGAATGAGACCGCACCAATGCTGATATTTTATATCCAGTGATTCTTTATTCCATATGCAAGGTTAAAAGGTGTTGGAGGAGACCTGGATGCGGCCCCTTGCTGCGGACGACGGCCGTTTCGCCTGTAATTAGACTTCTACGGGTCCACGGGCCGCATCCAGGTCTCCTCCACCCGCTGACAGCTAAACACCTTTTAACCTTGCATATGGAATAAAGAATCACCGGATATAAAATATCAGCATTGGTGCGGTCTCAGTCTTCTTCTTTGTGGATCGTTGGGACTTGCTGCTCCTACTGTGACCTGCACGCTGATCCGGGATCCGCTTTGACAACTGGTGCTGTGTTTTCCCTATCTACGAGTGAGCCCAAGTTTGACAGGCACGCACGTGTAGTGCAGGACTGCGCTTCTCTTTGGATTTCTATGTATGTATGTATGTATGAATGTGTATATGTATATAAATGTGGAGTGCGGGAGGGTGCAGAGCCGAGCGGGGAAGTGTAGGGCTCCCTGCACACGTGGCCAGGGTAAATATCGGGTAAAGCACTTTGCTTGGTTACCCGATATTTACCTTGGTTACAAGTGCAGGGAGCCAGAGAGAGCATGCGTAGTGAAATCCTAAGGATTCCGCTGCTCAAAAAAAGTTACATGCTGCGTTCCTCCCGCTGGGTGGAAGCAACGCAGCGTCGCCCAGCGGAAGCAACGCAGGTCCTTTTGGTACAATCCGTCATCCATACAAGTCTCTGGGAAATAGCGGAATCCATTAACTGATTCCGCTGTTTTCCAAAAGGGCGGATTGTGACGGAAGGAAAACAACGCAAGTGTGAAAGTACCCTCAAGCAGGAGTTCAGCAAAGCTTCAGCAACAGTACCACAGATGAGAGCAAGCCACCTGCTTGCAACCAGAGCTTAAATGACCTGAATAATAGCACCAGTCCAGGGAAGAAAGGAGTATTTAAGCACCAAGAGAATGCTGATTTTCAACAGCTGGGTGAAAGGCGAGCTCCTGCTGGGTCCAAAAGGAGGAGAGGTATAAATCTAGCAGGAAAGCTACCTATACCAATGAATACTAACGGCAGGAACAATAGAAAGTCAGGGAGATTCTGCGCAGCCAAACAGTGACCTTCTATTGCCAGAAACCACATGACTGTCATTAGTGACACACCCATGACAGGCTCACAATCTATGAATATGTTTTTTGAAGTGTGGGAGGAAACCCACGCAAACATGGGGAGAACATACAAACTCTTTGCAGATGTTGTCCTTGGTGGGATTTGAACTCTGGACCCCAGCGCTGCAGGACTGCAGTGCTACCCACTGAGCCACCACAAGACTGCAGTGCTACCCACTGAGCCACCACAAGACCGCTGTGCTGCCCCAGTGCTTTTTTTTCCATTTTTTTTTTTTGTTATCCTTCTTCAAACAAGAATTTACATTTAATTTTCCTTAAAAATCCTTCCCCTCCAGACATTTTTGGACATTTGGTATCGTTACAGTAAGGAACCAATATCTTTTAATTCCCATCTTGGGGGGGGAAACGGCCGCTAAGTATCAGAATTGTGCTGTAATCTTTAAATGACCTGATGTTTCTATACTTTTATCAATAGCAAATTGTATGCAAACCTTTACTGTATGGGGGGATTTATTACCGAGCGTGTACATAATGTATCTGAGTGATTTTCTTTGATTGGCCCCAAGAAATACATTTGTGCTGGAAAAGTGGAAATGCCAGACTTTCTCTCCTGTATGAGAAATGTTGTGTGTGCGTTACACACTGGAAGATTTCTCAAGAACACTTCAGTGTTATGAAAAGATTACCATAATGCAACCTACTAAGGTTTATCTGCGTGACTTTTTTATCTTAAGTACCAGAGTATAGATTGAAATTGCCAGGGGACAAATTTAATGGTTTCACCTGAACACAATTGAAGCAGTTTTTTTTTTTAAAGTTTCTTCATAAAACTATATTTCATATAACTTATTTTTTTTTTTTTTTTTTTTTAAACTTTGAATTTTTATTGAGATTTTCAATTTACGTTTTTCATACATAAAATAAAACATAAAATTCACAATTCTTATCGAACCTAGACAAACAATGACAGGACAGGTGAGGAGGGTTAGGAGGGGAGAGGAGAAATAGGAGGGAAGAGGGAAGGGTTTCAAGAGTCCATGCTCCTTCCATAGGACCCATAGGCCTCAGTCTCACAGATCCTCCTGTCCCGCAAAGTAGTCCCATGGTGCCCACACGGCCTGGAAGCGGTCAACTGTGTCATGCAATAGTGCCGTGAGATGTTCCATGCGTCTAACGTCCAGTAATCTATACTTGAGGCTCTGGAGTGAGGATGTCCCTGGCTGCCTCCAATTCTTTGCAATTAAGCATCTGGCCGCCGTAAGGATGTGGGACAAAAGCTTAGAGGCCGTTTTTCCCAATCCCCCATTCCCAAGACCCAGAACATAGATCAGGGGATCAAGATCAACCTCTATATATAGTACTTTATGGATCAACCCTCTAACCCGCTCCCAGAAGGGGACTATCCCTGGACAGGACCAGAATATGTGCAGAATGGTGCCCCTGCCTCCCCCGCATCTCCAGCAACAAGCCGGTATGGAGGGGTCTATGCCATGAAGGAAATCTGGAGTGTGGTACCAAAATAGCAAAATTTTATAGATATTTTCCTTATATAGTGTGCATATTGACGTCTTGGCGGCGTTTCCCCAGATTGCTGCCCATTCCTGAGGAAGTATCCGCCTTCCCAATAGAGACTCCCATTTCCGCATGTATGGAAAAGACCCCTCGGGCCCCTCCCGTGAATCAGAAAGCAAAATGTAAATTTCCGAAATCAGCCCCTTAGTATCAGTGCCCCTTCTGCAAATTTTCTCAAAATCTGTGGGAATCGAGGCCCCTGCCCTGCCAAACAAGGAGCCAGCCAAGTCTCTGATCTGCAGATATTGGAAAAACTCTCGATTAGAGAGAGAGAATTTATCTCTAAGGTACTCAAAGGAATGGATCTGCATTGTACTTCCATCTATAATGTCTGCAAATCTGAATAGGCCTGCCTTGAGCCAGGGGTGCACCATGTCCGACTCCAGACTGCTTGGGAGCAAGGGTTGGTATATGAAGGACACCAGAGGGGAGCAGGGGGATGCCAAAGGAAATCTTCTAATGCAAAATGCCCAGAGGTCCCTAGTGAACTGCATCGGTCCAAGAAGAGGGGGGGGCGAATCACACTGGGCCGGGGGCCACAGGAGCGCGTTTGGATGTATAGGCGCCAGCCAAAGTTTTTCAATCTCAGTCCACCTGTTGTATGCCCAAAGGGACACCCAACAGGGGATCCTCCTAAGATGGGCCGCCCAATAGTATTTTAGGATGTCCGGGACAGAAAGCCCCCCCCTGTTTCTCCGAGCCATCAACACCTCCCTGGCCACCCTATGACGTTTGTTACACCAAATAAATCTAAGGATAGCCGCCTGAAGGGACTTCAGCTCCTTTATTGGTACCTTAACTGGGAGGGTTTCAAAGAAATATAATAATTTTGGGAGCAAGCTCATTTTAACCGCCGCAATGCGCCCCATCCACGAAAGAGGGAGGGGCAACCACTTGCTCAAAAGAGTTCTCAGCTCTCGGAAAAGGGGGGGGAAGTTAAGGTTATAGAGGGAATCATAAGTAGATGTGAGGTTAACCCCCAGGTACTTGACCGCATCTGTCTTCCAACGAAACTTAAAATTCAAACGCAGGTAATCCAGGGCCACCGGGTCGAGATTCAAGGGCATTGCCTCCGTTTTGCTAGAGTTGATCTTATACCCCGAAAGGCTCCCGTACCTACCCAAGGTGCACATTAAAATTGGAAGGGACACATGGATGTTAGTAAGTGTAATGAGCACATCGTCGGCAAAAAGTGAGATTTTAAACGGTTTATTCCTGACCAGAACCCCCGAGATGTCTGGGTTGCTCCTGACCGAGGCCGCGAGGGGCTCTATGCATAGTGCAAAAAGGAGGGGGGACAGGGGGCACCCCTGCCTGGTGCCATTGGAGATGAGAAAAGGCTTAGAGATGTGGAGGGGGAGTTTGATAGAGGCCGTAGGAGCGCTATACAGGGACTTCAAGGCCCGCATAAAGCCACCCCGAGATCCCAAAGACCTCCATTGTCTTGAAGAGAAAAGGCCACGCAAGGCGGTCAAAAGCCTTCTCTGCATCTAGACTCAACACCAACGCCTGTTGCTTCGTCCGATTTGCCACATCCACCAGGTCTATGACCTTCCTGGTGTTGTCCCCCCCCTGACGGCAAGGGACAAAACCCACCTGGTCTTTATACACGAGTTGGTGGCAACCATCGATTAAGCCTGGCCGCCAAGAGCTTGGTGAACATCTTCAAATCGGAGTTCAAAAGGGCTATTGGTCTATAATTAGCACAGTCCAATGGGTCCCTGGGTGGCTTGGGCAGGAGGATTAAATGGGAGTGTAGCATGGATGGAGGGATAGGGTCACCCTGAAGGAAAGAGTTAAACAAGGCGGCCATGTGTGGGAGGAGCTCCGCCGCAAACACCTTGTAATAAAAATAAGTAAAGCCGTCCGGGCCCGGTGACTTCCCGCCAGGCAGGGCTTCCAGAACTTGCTCCAGTTCCTCTGTAGTAATCTCTTCATTCAAAGCCGCGGCTGCTCCGCAAGGCAGTGAAGGGAGCTCAAGGGCCGAAAAATAGTCCCCAAGTGCCCCAGCCCCGCGCGAAGCCATGCCCGGGGGAACCGGAAGGTTATAAAGCTTGTTGTAGTAATTGAAAAAAATGTCAGCTATTGAAGCGGGGTGATAGTGGATAGTGCCCTTTTCGTCGCGCAGAGCCTGAGGGCATGAGGATGTAGCGCGCTCCTTAAGCTGCCTGGCGAGTAAGGTATGAGCCTTATTACTCCTTTCATAGTATCTTTGTTTGGAAAAGGTTAGCAATTTTTCTGCTCTGCCAATTGCCAAGTCTCTCAACTTTTCCCTAAGGCTGATGACTCTCCTAAGAATAGTCAGTGATGGGGCAGCCGCCAGTCTCCCCTCCTGTAGCTTAAGATGGGCCGTTATAGAGTCCCGCTGGCTTGTGGCATTCTTTTTAGCCCTGGCGCCCTCTATAATGCATAGTCCCCTCATCACTGCCTTGTGAGCTTCCCAGAGTGTTGCCGGCGACGTGACCGTGCCCGTGTTCAACTGAAAGAATTCGACCAGTTGCTTATTTAAAAAGGCCCTAGTGTCGGGATTTTTGATCAGAGATTCATTAAGGCGCCAATGCTGAGGCCTAGGTCGAGGACCATCTTTCTTGAAGTCCAATATGAGTGGGGAATGGTCTGACCACGTAATGGATCCCATTTCCACCCTCTCAAGACGCCCCAGCAGCTGTGAGTCAATGAAAAAATAGTCTATTCTGGTGTGCGTCTGATGCGGATGCGAGTAGAAGGAAAAGGCCTTCTCTCCCGGGTGGTCCACCCTCCAAGCGTCGTATAAAGCCCCTGATCTAATGAGCCTACGAAAGTCCCGGGACAAATTTTTCAAAGCACCCGATGGAGGGTGTCCACCCACAGAGAGTCTGTCGGCCACCTCCGAAAAAGGGATGTTAAAGTCTCCCCCCAACACCGTAGAGGCCGGTGCCAGTCCGCCTATCAGATCGAGTATTTTCTTAAGAAAGCGTATCTGCCCTTCATTAGGTGCATAAATGTTGGCCATTATGTGCGGGGATCCCCCCAGTTGGCCCTCCAGAATCACATATCTACCCTCTGGATCGCAGTGAGAACCCGTAATTTGTAGAGGACAACTGGAGGATATTAAAATAGCAACTCCCCCCCTCTTGGAGCCCGAGTAAGCCGAGTAATGGATGGGAAAGCGGTGGGACGCAAATTTGAAAGTGTTTGATTCCACAAAATGTGTTTCTTGGATAAAGGCTATGTCTGCACCTGATGTTTTCAGTTCCTGTAGCAGCAATTTCCTCTTACGGGGTGAATTCAGACCTTTTACGTTAAGAGAGATAATGCGGGTCATATCTAAAACTTAGAAGTAAGAAAAAGCTAATGGCACACCTATACCGTCGGGGGCATGACTTCCCCTGTGAAGCCGGCCAGAGGAGATGGTCCATACGACAAAGGGCCGCAGCTCCCAGGGACTCTAGAAGGGGTGGTACCTGAAAGGACACATAAGGAAAAAACATCGGGGAGGGGGGAAGACAAGGACAAACATAGAAATGAACATGAATTAAGAACATTAACCAAAATGCATAAACCTTAGGCATAGATTCCCGGGGGGTCAACCCGGAAGGGAGAGACCTAGAGGGAGGTTCCCCAACCCGTCTGAGCTAAGAGAGCCACCCCCCTCACTCCCCAGTAGCCCTCCCACGGGGGTCAGTCCAGTGGGCACGGGCCCGTGCCAAAAGGAAACAAGGGAAAAAAAAACAAAACAAAAAACCTCAACCACTAACTCCAAGTAAGGGGACCGGGCTCCCGCCAACCCCCCTACCACCCACGGCATCATTGTGGCTACAGCCCCCCCCCCCCTTATGCAGCTCAACAGACCCAGAGGGCCGCAGATGACACAATGGACAGTCAGAGGCTTGCTGTAGAGAGAGTCACAGTATCACAAAGCATGCTCAGCCACTGGAACTCAGAGGGTATAAGAAATAGGCACCAACCAGGTTAAGAAGTGTCCTCAACGGTGAGCCGGGGAGGGGGGCGACCCGCGGCCCCTACCTCCTCTCCCCCCCAAAGCCCCACGCCCTCCACCCCTCACCTTGGACCACACGGGAGGGGGCGGCCCTTCCAACCTTTGCAAGTCCCAATCTGGGATACAGACCGCTGGAATGTCCAGTGCTTCACAGAACAGAGTGGTATCTGCTGGAGTGCGAAGGGTCGCCGATTTACCCCCTCTGCGCGCTGTTAGTGCAAACGGGTAACCCCAGCGGTATGGAACCTGGTGCTCCTTCAGGCTCGTGAGGAGGGGTTTGAGGTGCCGCCTTTTCTGGAGTGTGATGCGAGAAAGATCCGGGAAAAGCTGGATTTCCTTGCCATTGAACACAGGTGCCGTGCGCCTCATTCTAGCCTTAGCCATGATCAGTTCTTTGGTGGAGAAGTCGTGAATGCAACAAATGATGTCCCGGGGTTGGGTGGATAAATTCTTCGGCTGTAAAGCCCTGTGTGCCCTGTCCAGCTTGATGATGTTAGAAGGGGGAGCGTCCAACACTTCATTAAAGATGGATTGTAGTATGGAGTTTGTGTCCTCGGGCCCATCTGACTCTGGGACCCCCCTCACACGGACATTGCAACGGCGTCCTCTGTTGTCGAGATCCTCTATGTGAGACTGCATATCCTCCATTATTTTTTGTTGCGATGTTGCCAGTTTGTGTAATTCTGATACATGGGATCTGGTGATGTCATGCTCTTCCTCCAGGGATTCAATTCTGCTAGACAATTGCTGCAAATCTCTCCTCACTTCAGCTATTTCTGACCTGCAAGTTGCTTTAACCTCACGTATGAGGCATTGAAAGTCCTCTTTAGAAGGAAGTTTACTTATGAAATCATGCATGTCCTTATAGAAGGTGTCTGGCCCTTTAAGGTGAGCACCTGCAGTAATAGACGCTGGAGTTTTAGTCTGGTGCTGGGGAAGCTGGGAAGGTTGATCTCCACACCGAGGCCCAGAGGGGGGAAGCAGGCTGCTCTGTTCCCTGATATTACCAGCTGTGGCTGCAGTCCCTTCTCCCGGCAGTGGGGAGGGCTGCCCCCCGACCTCCACCTTATCTCCCACAGCCACTATGTGCTCCTGGGCCTGCTGCTGCTGTGCCTGAGGATCCGATGCAGTGCAGGGCTGCTGAGCCAAGGCATCCCCTGTTGGAACTGCTGCAGAGATTCCTCCACTTTCCCCTGTGTCCCCGCTCACCCACTCCTCCTTCTCTTGCTGCTTAGCAGGCCGGGCCAGTGCCTCCATTTCCCCTCCATGCTCCTGGAAAGATGGCGTCCGGGCCTCCCCTGGACCCTGTTCCAGGCCCAAGAAAGTATCCAGCGCCGTGGTGTGCAGCGGGGGGGCCACCGATGCCTGCTGCGATGGTTTAATCCTCCGTGGTCCCATCCTGAGAGCCGGTGAGTAGGTTTGTGCTTATGATAAGTGCTGATTTAGCTGAGGGTCAACAGGAGCTCCTCTTCCCCACGTCCACTCAGCTCAGCATCCTGGACACGCCCCCATAACTTGTTATTTTATCAACCATTATTATTATAATGTAACGGCCTCCAGCTCGATCTCGAGGCAGGACAACTTGATGGATGAACGCTCTGTAGGAAGATCGATCGGGTGCAGCCTAGATAGGTCCACCAGGGTCTTCTCAGACTAGATAGGTCCACCAGGGTCTTCTCAGACTAGATAGGTCCACCAGGGTCTTCTCAGACTAGATAGGTCCACCAGGTTCTCCTCTGATGTTTTCTTCATTGTATCAAACCATCAGGTTGCTGGTCTTCCTCTTCGCCTTGTTCCTTCCACGATGTCCTTCTCCAGTGATTGCTTTATTTGTATCATGTGTCCAAAGTAGGCAAGTCGCAGCTTGGTCAATGGTGATCCTTGCGTCGAGTGACGTGTGGCTTGACTTGTTCCGAAATTAATTTGGTTTTTCTTGCCATCTATGGTCTTTGATATTCTACAGCAGGGGTGGGGAAACTTTTTTTTTTTTTACTGCTGGGGGCCATTTGTGAATTTTTATCAACCTTCGAAGGCCACACAAAATTATCTGTAGTGCCCCTGAACCCCTCAGGGCACTACTAGGTACTGCATTCTGACAAAGATACAGGGCCTACCCCCAAGGACCTGGAAGACCAGTGGCGGTACCACCAAAACACCTAACATCCCCCAGTTTCCCACTCCCAATTAGGGATGACTGACTAGTCCGGGACCCAATGGATGGCCACCCAGAGGTGGAGCCAGTCTAGTCCACTAGACTGCAACCTGGAGGGAGGGGACAGACAGACGCTCAGTCGGACAAGGAGTCCGGTAATGACAGTCGAAGGGGACAGATGTGTCTCCAGACGGGGTCATGTAGCAGGGACCTTGGTGGCGTAGGAGAGTGGTTGCCAGGGAGGGTACAGCCAGGTACCCCTAGAACCAGCGCACCAACTGGGCACAGGGCCCTAGGTCAGGCGACAGCTTCAGACAACCTGACAAATACCTGCAGTGAGGGGACCTTCATGGACCTCACTGACCCAAGAATCCAGGGGCACCAGCAGTAAAGATTAAGCCAGGGACCGGAACAGAACACCGACCCTACAGGGTTCGCACTGCCCGCCATACAGACGAGAGACTGTCTAAAGACAGTAAGGGACCTACAAACGCTCCAAGCTACGGGGTCCCACCAACCAGTGAGAGGTGACTGGAAAAGATCCTACCAGGTCACCACACCGGCACTGAGAAAAAAGGGACCAGCCGTCCTCAGTGCCTCAACTCAACACCACCGAGAGTAAAAACAGAAGTTGCACTGCATCCCAATCGTGTGGTCTCCCTTGTCTCTGCGCCGGATCCCACCATCCACTCCCTGGGGCCTGGCCCTACTTGCGGAAGGCCTACCATCAATGCTGCCACCACCATCAGCCCCAGTGGTAAAAGACTGTGCAGCAGCGGTTCCATCACCATAACCGCAACCCACAAGTGGCGTCACAATATAAACTCTTTCATGTCCCCTGTACATATTCCCCCATTTTAAAAAGCGACCCCCAGGGTCACAGAACCGGGCATCGGCCGTGACACAGCATCCCCGTACATATATGGCCTGGGACAGAGTACCCCATAGCTCTGGGCGTCACATATCAATGTGGCTATATTTGATGAAACAATTAACTAAGCCGTACTGTGGTGGCCGGAGCGGTTTCTTTTTGGTGCGGTGGTTAATTTTTGGTGATATTGATCATGCAACTTTGCTTATCACTACTACTTTTCCAGGATTGTCTTGGTCTGGAGCGCAGTCATCTCTTTGATAATGATTGATAAATCATATATATCACATAACAGATGCTGGGACTGCTGTATATACATCACATAGGAGACGTTGGGACTGCTGTATATACATCACATAGGAGACATTGGGACTGCTGTATATACATCACATAGGAGACGTTGGGACTGCTGTATATACATCACATAGTAGACGTTGGGACTGCTGTATATACATCACATAGGAGACGTTGGGACTGCTGTATGTACATCACATAGGAGACGTTGGGACTGCTGTATATACATCACATAGGAGACGTTGGGACTGCTGTATATACATCACATAGGAGACGTTTGGACTGCTGTATATACATCACATAGGAGACGTTTGGACTGCTGTATATACATCACATAGGAGACGTTTGGACTGCTGTATACATATATATCACAGGAGACCTCGGGGGCACATGCATCACACAAGGGGCTCAGGACATGTGTATGACCTATTTTGAGAGGTAACTATTTAAGTGAATTATCCTGTTGGCTAAGTTAGTAATTAACTAATATAATACATAAATGGACAGCAAAAATAAACCGTCCATATTCTAAATATACAGGGGAATTAATTAAATACTTGAGTGTTGCAGTATAAAAGTCACACATTTTTGCATTTTGGTGCCATCTTCGCCATTTCTCTAAGCAGTCATTGGCTCGTAACAGGAGATGGCATGGGTGAGCTCGCCCTGGCAGACAGCGGTGTGTATTGTAAGGGCAATGTCCTGCGGCTCCTGACCGCAGCACGTTTTCTACTTGATTCCTTATAATACAGTTCAGGCAGCACAAACTCCATAAACCTGATAATATGATGCGTGGTCCTTAGACGCAGACCCTCCAGCCCAGCTCCCCCAGAAATAATCCAAAAATCAACCATCAATGAACAACACTCCGGAAGGTGTTGATTACGCTTCTTGTAATTTTTAGTTTTCCGAGTGAAAATTTCTCCAGATTCAAAGACTCTCAAATACTAAAATTATAACAATGTTTTGGCTACATTATTGGTTAATCAACACCTTGCGGAGCGCTGTTTTATCCTGGTTGATTTTTGGAGCACTTTTTCTGACTCAAGTGCAGAAAGAGGTGCTAAGTTCATTAAAGGGAATTTGTCACCAGGTTTTTGCATCCTAATCTGAGAGCAGCATAATGTAGAGACCAAGACCCTGATTCCAGCGATGTGTCACTTACTGAGCTGTTTGCTGTCATTTTGATACAATCAATGTTTTCTCTGCTGCAGATCTAGCAGTTATACAGAGCTCATGAATATGCTGGACTACCTGCAGCACGCCAAGTAGTCCTGTAATGATAATCTACTGCTGATTAAACAGTGATTTTATCAAAACTACACTAAGCAGTGACACATCGCTGGAATCAGGTCTCTGTCTCTACATTATGCTGCTCTCAGAATAGGCGGCAAAAACCTGGTGACAATCTGAGCGCAGCATAATGTAGAGACAGAGACCTGATTCCAGCGATGTGTCACTGCTTAGTGTAGTTTTGATAAAATCACTGTTTAATCAGCAGTAGATTATCATTAGAAGACTGCTTGGCGTGCTGCAGGTAGTCCAGCATATTCATGCTCTCTGTATAACTGCTAGATCTGCAGCAGAGGAATCATTAATTTTATCAAAATGACAGCAAACAGCTCATTAAGTGACACATCACTGGAATCAGGGTCTCTGTCTCTACATTAGGCTGCTCTCAAATGAGGGAGCAAAAACCTGTTGAAAAATTCCCTTTTAAAGCGCATCTGTCACTACGGTTTTACCACCTAATCTGAGAACAGCATAATGTAGAGACAGACCCTGATTTCAGTGATGTCACTTACTTGGCTGCTTGCTGTAATTTTGATAAACTTGCTGATACAAAATATTTTAGCAAAATTTACAGCAAGCAGCCCAGTAAGTGGCACATCACTGAAATCAGGGTCTGCCTATACATTATGCTGCAGTGATTAGATAGATTAGATAGATAGGGTAGAAAAATCTGGCGACAGATTCCCTTTAACACTAGAAGTCCCAGGAATTTCGAGCTCCATAGGATTCCAATGGTAGAAATGTTAAATGACCCCTCTCTGAGACTTCTAGTGTTAAAGGGAATTTGTCACCAGGCTTTTTCCACCTAATCTGAGAGCAGCATAATGTAGAGACAGAGACCTGATTCCAGCGATGTGTCACTTACTGGGCTGTTTGCTACAATTTTGATAAAATCACTGTTTTATTGAATAGAGATTATCAATACAGGACAAGTAAACCTGCTGCCATGTTGGGCTCCATATTCATGAGCTCCAAATATTCCTACCTCACCACTGGTTGGAAGATTTCTGCCTATGCACAGTGCACACAGAAAGCTGCCAATCATTAGTGTGGGTGGGGGTTATACAGGGCCTAGCATTCTGGCAATGTGCCACTTGCAGGGCTGCTTATTGTAGTTTTGATAAAAATCACTGCTTTATCAGCAGGAGATTCACTAGAAGACTATTAAACCTACTATTATGTAGTCCTCCATCTTCATAAAAACCTGTATAATCCCACGCCCCCTAAACTGATGCCAGCTTTCTGCCTATGTACAACATTCATAGAACTGGTAGATCTGCTTTCTGCCTGTGCACAGCATTCATAGAACTGGTAGATCTGCTTTTTGCGTGTGCACAGCATTTATAGAACTGGTAGATCTGCTTTTTGCGTGTGCACAGCATTCATAGAACTGATAGATCTGCTTTTTGCCTGTGCACAGCATTCATAGAACTAATAGATCTGCTTTTTTGCCTGTGCACAACATTCAGAGAACTGATAGATCTGCTTTTTGCCTGTGCACAGCATTCATAGAACTGGTAGATCTGCTTTCTGCCTGTGCACAGCATTCATAGAACTGGTAGATCTGCTTTCTGCCTATGCCCAGCATTCATAGAACTAATAGATCTGTTTTTTGCCTTTGCACAGCATTCATAGAACTGGTAGATCTGCTTTCTGCCTGTGCACAGTATTCATAGAACTAATAGATCTGCTTTTTGCCTGTGCACAGCATTCATAGAACTGGTAGATCTGCTTTCTGCCTATGCACAGCATTCATAGAACTGGTAGATCTGCAGCAAATAAAACTGAAAACTTGCAGCAAGCAGCCCAGTAAGTGACACATCGCTGGAATCGGGGTCTCCATTCATACATTATGTTGGGGTAGAAAAAAAACCTGGTGACAGATTCCCTTTACAAAGTGTCTGAATTTGGCACAATTTGATGGAGAGTGGCGTGGAGAATGTCAGCCTTCCTCCCTTGGTCTTGGATTTGCTCTGCTTTGCTGGGATGTAATTGCTCGGTAGATGGAGAGGCGCTGTAGACGAGTCTGTGACCATAATTCCAGAATGTCACTACATACATTTTTTTTTTTGTAGAACCGAAAAGTAACGTTTTCACTAATGACGAGCGTTGATTTATACAGTTTAACGTGATGATGTCTCAGAAATGAAAGGATATATTAACTGTTATTTGTCTTTTCCCGTCTCTCCTCGCAGGGTATATGACTGGCTGTCATAGAGTTTTCTCTCCATCAATCAATCATATCTACTTACACAGGCAGTTAAACATTCAACAAAGGAGATGTTTCTTTTTCCGGAGACAAAGAAGCTTCGCTTATAGTATAGTTTGGCCAGGTTCGGTTTCTCCGGCTCATCCAGTTCCCGAGGTAACTGTAATTTCTACTATCTGATTCTTTCCCCAGTCAATATAAAGGTTGACTGCACTACTGATCAAGTACATTCATCCAGTGACAGCCAAGAGCCGAAATCCCGGTCAAATCCCAAACAACAGAGCCGCGTGTATTCAGCTCCCAGCCGGATAGTGTTATGAAGAATAGGTAATCAGTGCATAGGTGAGCCCGGCATCCAGACAGATAGTTACAGGCAATCTGTCCAATGATGCCGACATCGGCGGGGGGGCATCAACTCCGAGGAAGTGGCCGGCAAACTTGTAAAAAAATGTGCCATAATGTTAGTAAATGATTTAAGTAAATAAGATGTTTTTATGGTCGATATCCAACCCGCGCCATCGTCATTAGGCGGACTGGTGAGAAAGTGATGAGCGTCTATTGAGGCTGATGTGGTTACCTTGGAAGAAAAACATAAGCTCCTATAATAAGGGTTTTTTTTTATGTAACCATTACTATCTTTCAGTACTGGAAAGAAAAGCAAAAAAATACACAGCCTGCTAGTGATAATGATACATCTTGTGTTATATACCGCTGGCAGCCGGCGCTGCAGTTCACCTACCGGAGCAGCAAGAGCTCCGCGGACTCGGCAGCTCAAAGTTCCTATCGAAAAAGTTATATGATGGGCAAAGACCGAATACACGGAGATACTGTGTCATTTCAAGCCATTAATTGATTGGATTAAACTCACGGCCAAATGTATTTGGTTGCTAAAAACTCACTTCGAATATTTCCTCTTAAAATCATATAGTTCCCGTACAAGCCAATCTGCAAATTAGTAGGGGCTGTAAAGTTAAATTTTACTCTTAATATAATCCAACCTCTACACACACAAAAAAATGTAAAATTCTGAGTTAATCCATGGGGTCCTCCATTAGCGGGATCTGACTGTGCATTATTGTTACACCATTTATTCTATGGCGCTTTACAAGTGAAAAGGGGTACACATAATAGGCCAAGTACAATACAAGGTATAGGAAGAGAGACAACCCTGCTCATGAGGGCTCACAGTCTACAAGGGATGGATGAGGATACAGTAGATGAGGGTAGAGCTGGTCGTGCGGTGCTACAGTGGACTGAGGGGGATGGGTGAGGATACAGTAGATGAGGGTAGAGCTGGTCGTGCGGTGCTACAGTGGCTTGAGGGGGATGGGTGAGGATACAGTAGATGAGGGTAGAGCTGGTCGTGCGGTGCTACAGTGGCTTGAGGGGGATGGGTGAGGATACAGTAGATGAGGGTAGAGCTGGTCGTGCGGTGCTACAGTGGATTGAGGGGGATGGGTGAGGATACAGTAGATGAGGGTAGAGCTGGTCGTGCGGTGCTACAGTGGATTGAGGGGGATGGGTGAGGATACAGTAGATGAGGGTAGAGCTGGTCGTGCGGTGCTACAGTGGCTTGAGGGGGATGGGTGAGGATACAGTAGATGAGGGTAGAGCTGGTCGTGCGGTGCTACAGTGGCTTGAGGGGGATGGGTGAGGATACAGTAGATGAGGGTAGAGCTGGTCGTGCGGTGCTACAGTGGATTGAGGGGGATGGGTGAGGATACAGTAGATGAGGGTAGAGCTGGTCGTGCGGTGCTACAGTGGATTGAGGGGGATGGGTGAGGATACAGTAGATGAGGGTAGAGCTGGTCGTGCGGTGCTACAGTGGCTTGAGGGGGATGGGTGAGGATACAGTAGATGAGGGTAGAGCTGGTCGTGCGGTGCTACAGTGGACTGAGGAAGATGGATGAGGATACAGTAGATGAGGGTAGAGCTGTTCGTGCGATGCTACAGTGGACTGAGGGGGATGGGTGAGGATACAGTAGATGAGGGTAGAGCTGGTCGTGCGGTGCTACAGTGGCTTGAGGGGGATGGGTGAGGATACAGTAGATGAGGGTAGAGCTGGTCGTGCAGTGCTACAGTGGATTGAGGGGGATGGGTGAGGATACAGTAGATGAGGGTAGAGCTGGTCGTGCGGTGCTACAGTGGCTTGAGGGGGATGGGTGAGGATACAGTAGATGAGGGTAGAGCTGGTCGTGCGGTGCTACAGTGGATTGAGGGGGATGGGTGAGGATACAGTAGATGAGGGTAGAGCTGGTCGTGCGGTGCTACAGTGGACTGAGGAAGATGGATGAGGATACAGTAGATGAGGGTAGTGCTGGTCATGCGGTGCTACAGTGGATTGAGGGGGATGGGTGAGGATACAATAGATAAGATTAGAGCTGGTCGTGCGGTTCTACAGTGGACTGAGGGGGATGGGTGAGGATACAGTAGATGAGGGTAGAGTACGTTGTGCGGTGCTACAGTGGATTGAGGGGGATGGATGAGTATTTAGTAGATGAGGGTAGAGCTGGTCGTATGGTGCTACAATGGACTCAGGGGAATGGGTGAGGATACAGTAGATGAGGGTAGAGCGGGTCGTACGGTGCTTCAGTGGACTGAGGGGGGTGGATGAGGATACAGTGTATGAGGGTAGAGCGGGTCGTACAGTGCTACAGTAGATTGAGGGGGGTGATGAGGATATAGTAGATGAGGGTAGAGCAGGTCATGCGGTGCTACAGTGGATTGAGAGGGATGGGTGAGAATGTAGTAGATGAGGGTAGAGCTGGTCATGCGGTGCTACAGTGGATTGAGAGGGATGGGTGAGAATGTAGTAGATGAGGGTAGAGCTGGTCATGCGGTGCTACAGTGGATTGAGAAGGATGGGTGAGGATACAGTAGTTACAGTAGATGAGGGTAGAGCGGGTCGTACGGTGCTTCAGTGGACTGAGGGGGGTGGATGAGGATACAGTGTATGAGGGTAGAGCGGGTCGTACAGTGCTACAGTAGATTGAGGGGGGTGATGAGGATATAGTAGATGAGGGTAGAGCAGGTCATGCGGTGCTACAGTGGATTGAGAGGGATGGGTGAGAATGTAGTAGATGAGGGTAGAGCTGGTCATGCGGTGCTACAGTGGATTGAGAGGGATGGGTGAGAATGTAGTAGATGAGGGTAGAGCTGGTCATGCGGTGCTACAGTGGATTGAGAAGGATGGGTGAGGATACAGTAGTTACAGTAGATGAGGGTAGAGCGGGTCATGCGACGCTATTGTGGACGAGGGTTACTGCGGGTTGTAGGCTTGTTGGAAGAGAGACGTCTTCAGATTCATTTTGATGGTTTCCTTCATAGGTAAGAGTCTGATGTGTTGGGGTAGAGCGTTCCAGAGTATGGGGGAGGCACAGCAGAAATCTTGTACGCGATTGTGGGAAGAGGAGATGAGAGGGGAGTAGAGAAGGAGATCTTGTGAGATTCTAAGGTTACATGTAGGTAAGTACCGGGAGACTAGGTCACAGATGTAGGGAGGAGACAGGTTGTGGATGGCTTTGTAGGTCATCATTAGGGTTTTGATCTGGAGTCGTTGGGCAATGGGAAGCCAGTGATGGGATTGGCAGGAGAGGTCAGGGAAATAGCGATTGCAGAGGCAAATTGGTTGAGCAGCAGAGTTTAAAATTGGAGGGGTGCAGAGTGTTAGAAGGGAGACTACAGAGTAGGAAGTTTGAGTAGTCTAGGTGGGAGATGATGAGGGCATGTACTGTGTTTTTGCTGATTCTTGGTAAGGAATACACGAATCTGGGAGATATTTTTGAGTTGTAGTCGGCAGGAGGTGAAGAGGGCTTGAATGTGTGGTTTAAATGATAGAACAGAGTCGAGGGTTAAAATAGATTTTAGGGGTGCGAGACTATTAGAAGGGAGGCCACAGCAGGGGGTTGCAGTAGTCCAGATGGGAGATAATGAGGGCATGCACTAGTGTTTTTGCAGATTCTTGGTTAAGGAATAGTTTTATGATTAATTTCTGCTGTGGTGGCGCTGCATGAAAATTCCCCACTTATTGCCAAGTTCATCCTCTGATCATTGGGGGTCCTAATGATAAGCCGAACATCAAGAGACCCTTCTCATTGATGGCAACCCCTTTAAAGTATTTGTGTAGTTAGTAGGGGTAGCAAACACTGGCCTGGGCCTGGTTTTCACCTATTTTTTTTTATGCCACTCTCCAACTTTCTTAAAGGGAATCCGTCAGGTCCCCTATGCCCTCCTACCCAACAGTCACATGTGTATGCCAAAATTGCCTCCCAAGCTGCCCTGTATAATCCTATTTACTAAAATCATTGTTTTTAAAAAAAGCATTTATAAAGTTTGCTGTCCCTATGCTAATTAGGGCCTTGATTAGTCAAAGGAGCGTTAGTTCCCCAGACTAGTCAGCCCTCTTTCTATGCTATCAAGCCCCTGTGGGCGTGATAACATGATTTCCATGAGCCGGTGCCATCGCAGCTCATTTCGGCAGAGTCGGTGCACCTATGTAGCGTGGTGTACGCGTCCTGGCCTTCAGAGAGGCTCATGAACATAGATACAGCTTCTGAACTTCCGGTCATGCGCAGTGTGCCTCTCTGACACCGGGACGCGTACACCAGGCTACAGAGGTGCACCGACGCTGCTGATGTTTGTGGTCCTAAATCGGCTTAAAGCAGCTAAGAACACATATAAAGTCATAAACTTCCAGTTAGAATAAGCTGATTGATTGAGTTCTCAATTAACTCATTCTGCAGGCAGCAATAGACACTGCAACACAGAAGCTATAGAATACAAATAATGCAAAATTTATGAAACTATTTTTTTAACAGGTTTTTGCTACCCCACGAGTTATGTGATGTAGGGACAGAGACCCTGATTCCTGTGATGTCACTTACTTGGCTGCTTGCTGGAGTTTTGATAAACTCACTATTTTATCAGCTACAGTTCTATGAATGCTGTGCATAGGCTGAAAGCCGTATAAGATCAGAAAAAAAGAAAAGAAGCATCCACACTCCCCATTTATGTACAAGTGTCCTTTATTGAAGATCCATAAATTCATCATAGAACGGAGTGCAGGTAAGGCTGGTTTCAAACATCTGTTTTTCGCTGTCATGCACGATCCGGCGAAAAAACTGATGTGACTTATTCGGCGAAAAAACGGATCAGTCGCATCAGTTTTTTCAATGCGTTCCTTCTGTTTTTAGTCAGATTCGTTTTGAACTGAGCATGCTCAGTATCACATAAACAGATCCGTCGTTGGATTCCATGATATGCCGGATGACGACGGATCCAGTGCCCATAGGCTTCCATCATACAACATGTCGGACGGCACCAGATCCGGTGTGGTCCGTTTTTTGTTTGTTTTTTTTTGCCGGAGACCAAAATCGCTGCATACTGCATCCTTACCAGCAGCTGGACGAAGAAATTGCAACGCAAGACCATCCGGCACTAATACAAGTCAATGGGGAATAAAACAGATTCGGCGCCAGATCCGGTTTTATCCGCATTTCGTCGAATTGTGCCTGACTGTGAAAAACGGATGTGTGAAAGCAGCCTAAGCGGGAGCGAGGTGCATCGGGATGACGACCGGTTCGTGTGTGTCAAACTGCTCTTCAACAGGTCCTCATGACCTGTTCTTTTTTTCCTGATGTTAAATGGAACTTTGCTATCTGTAGCGCACCACTTCATAGTCCTATCCTGAATGCATCAGTATCACTGTTGTCTACGTGGAGTTTTCAGTAAGCGGGTGGTACTACACTTCTACATTGTTGCTTGATATAGGCAGAAAGCTGTCATCAGTGATGGCGCAGGATTGTACAGATCTCGTGAATATGAAGGACTACAGGGCAACAGGTTTACTAGTCCTCTAGTGATAATCTCCTGCTGATAAAACAATTATTTTATCAAAACTACAGTAAGCAGCCTAGTAAGTGACACCTCGCTGGAATCAGGTTCTCAGCCCCTACATCATTTTGCCCTTAGAGTAGGGTGCAATAATCTGACAGATTTCCTTTAATGAAACCTAAATGCAAAAACTATGTTTTGCTTACAATACATGCATTTAAGTTACAACAAAACATACACAAAAAAAAAACAATAATAAAAATTGCCAAATGAAAGTGTCCATATCGTTTACAGGTCATAGTTCTGACATAAAGATACAAATATGTCCTACTATTGCTGTTTATCTGGATTATCTGTGCTGTTTATTCATTCTGTTTTCAAATTAATAATTTGTTACATTACATCTGAAATAGACGATAACATTATTTGTTACCTCTGTGACAGCTGAGCAGTTACTTATCATTTCCTTACAAGTGTTTTCTTCCATAAGTAAATTCTGGGGAAGGATGACAATTGTGGATAAAGAAAAGACAGATTTGTAAAAAAAAGAAACTTTCCCTTTTTATGCTGGGTAAATTTAGTAAATATTATACACTTATTTGTTGCACTTGTATCAATTTAATACAGAAATAAAAGATGTTGTTTTTCCAACTAGAAAGGCAGAAATTTGTTCCCGTCTCTTGACGTGAAGCTGTTACTTTGGGGATTATGTTTTAGGAAATTTGTGTCAGTGTCCATTTTTCTTGCACCGCTGTGCGCAGTTCACAGGCTGTGTAAGTTTCTTGTAATAGGCAATGTTAAGTTCATAAGGGCACTGGAAGGAACAGTGAAGAAGCCTTGAGGGTTTGCTTGGTGGCTCATGAAGGTCACTCTCCGAACTCAAAGGGCAAGTTGCCATGAAGCAGGAGGGACTGTCTGAGAAAATGATCCCATTGTCATGCTCTTTTCTGATCTTCGTTTCCAATCCTCTTCCTCCAAGCATATAATGAAGCCAGACTATGTGACGACAGGCATTGTGCCTGACTGGGGAGACTTCATTGAAATTAAGGACGAAGATCAGATTCAAGGGCTTCGTCAGGCTTGTCAACTGGCCCGTCATATTTTACTGACGGCTGGAAGAATTTTAAAGGTAATGGGGTGCGGGCAACGATGGGTCAAAAAGAAATCCGATTGTCATATGCAGAACTGTATAAAATGTGTTCACCTATCACACAATGTTACAACAGTCAAAATAAATAAATGAGTATATATATATATATATATATATATATATATATATATATATATAATTATAATATATATATATTATAATATATAATGTGTGTGTGTGTGTGTGTATGTGTGTATATATATATATATATATATATATATATATATATATATATATATATATATATATATATATATATATGTGTATATATATATATATATATATGTATATATTTACAAATATCTGTAGCTAAAACTACAGTATATATCACACCTTCATTGGCGCCATTTGTAGTGATGGCAAACCAAAGTTCTGGGCGTGGAAGAGTTAAAAACTTACCGCATTAGTATGAGGATACCAGTTATTAGTATGAGGATATTAGTATGAGGATACTATATAAACCTGGATTTCTGAAAATCTATGCTGGGCAGGTGAGATTACTTTAATAGTCTCACTATAAGCGTCAAATTGTGCCCAAATCTCAGTTTGGTTGGTTCCAAAACTTTCAGTCGATTCATGCCAGCATAAATCAGAGACTGGCTCCACTATTACAGCCAGGTAAATTGTTTTTTTCTGAAACGCGTTGGCGTTTTAAGAGAAAACCTAGTTTAAAGCCCCCGGCAGCATGCTTAAAACTTTGCTCCATTTATATGGGCTGGTAGTATACATTGACCTCCATTAATCAACATGGGGATAGCCGTCCTTAGGAAAAGTGATAACTTGGTAAATCTTGGTTAAACCACCTTTAATATTCCACAATATTTCACCATCTTTTTGCCACTAGGTGGCCTGTTCTTATGTCACCTATGGATATCTGATCACTATACAAAATCTTTTAGCGGATGGTTAAATTGGCTTGTTATTACACCACACTGTTTTTAACACTGTATTCTATGTAATAAAGATGCATATGCATTAAAGGATTGTAGAATAATACATTTTCAAATTTAAAATAGTTAAAAAGGGTTCGCAGTTAAAAACAAGTTATCACTAGTGATGAGTGGGCATTACCATGCTCGGGTGCTCTGTACTTTTAACAGACTCTCAGATGGGTACTACTCAAGTACCCAAGTATAATGGAAGTCAATGAAGAACTCCAGCATTTTTCCAGGAAATTTTCTTGAAAAATACTTGAGTTCTTCATTGACTTCCATTATTCAGTACGTCACGCCCATCCGAGTTTCCAACTGCTTGTTATGAGATCCGAGCATGGTAGTGCTCGCTCATCACTAGTTACGAGTACCGAGCACCTGAGCATGGTAGTGCTCTCTCATCACTAGTTACAAGTACAGAGCACCCGAGCATGGTAGTGCCCGCTCATCACTAGTTACGAGTACTGAGCACCCGAGCATGATAGTGCCCGCTCATCACTAGTTACGAGTACTGAGCACCCGAGCATGATAGTGCCCGCTCATCACTAGTTACGAGTACTGAGCACCCGAGCATGGTAGTGCTCGCTCATCACTAGTTACGAGTAGCAAGCACCCGAGCATGGTAGTGCTCGCTCATCACTAGTTACTAGAACTGAGCATGGTAGTGCTCACTCATCACTAGTTACGAGTACCGAGCACCTGAGCATGGTAGTGCTCACTCATCACTAGTTACAAGTACAGAGCACCCGAGCATGGTAGTGCCCGCTCATCACTAGTTACGAGTACTGAGCACCCGAGCATGATAGTGCCCGCTCATCACTAGTTACGAGTACTGAGCACCCGAGCATGGTAGTGCCCGCTCATCACTAGTTACGAGTACTGAGCACCCGAGCATGGTAGTGCCCGCTCATCACTAGTTATCACCTACAGAATCAGTTGGAGTTGGACCGGTGGGACCCACTGTGTATGATAGATCAAAGAAATGTTATTCTTGACAGTGCTCTTAAATCCCTGTGACAAGATGGCGTGGCAGGTCGTATTTCCAATCGCTGTTCCATTCATTCTATATGGTGCTGCCAGAAAAAAACTAGTGCTCGTTTGCCAGGCAATGATTGGCGCTGCAGTTGAGCATTCACACTTCTACAATATTCTAACGGGGATTAAAATGCCCAATTCTGCCAATCGGTGAAAGTCCCAGCAGTCGTATCCCCACCAATCATCAAGTCATCATCTATCCTATGGATGGGTGATAATTTGTTTTAACCAGACGAACCCTTTAAGGAGCCAAAAATAATCAATGCCTGTTTAGATATTTTGTACATTTTTTTTTTTTTCCAGAAAACCTTACAAAGAAATGATACATTGGTATCTGCTCCCTTATGTCTCCCTATTTCAGGTTGGCATGACAACTGAGGAAATAGATACATTTGTTCATCACAGTATCGTCAGTCAGAATGCATACCCATCCCCATTAGGTTACGGAGGATTCCCGAAATCTGTGTGTACTTCAGTGAACAATGTGGTCTGCCATGGAATTCCAGATGGGTAATTAATCCTTACAATTTCTCGTGTTTTTATATAAGCTGTCTATAGTATTAATAAGTATTAATGTCATAATTTATATATTAAAACATTTTACAATCTGGAGGGAACTGTATTATTCAGCATCTGCGCTCCTTATGGTGCAACATACCCAGCAAATGGGGCATCATTACAAATCTCCTTTATTTGCACTGGGAACCCTGAAAGTGGCCATACTCATTAGATGAGCTGAACCTGCACATTTTGGCAGGACCAATTCACCATTGAATGTGTATGAGGTTCCGCTAACCTTACTCCTGTGGCAGATGTCAGCCAAACTAAGATGCTCGCTATTCACCCAGCCAAAGAACCGCTGCAGCTTGTGATAGACTGCAGTGGTCAGTTGAGTTGAGCTGCGACTGGTGCGCTGACTCCCAAAACCGATCACATGCCACAGTGTTCCTGTGGCTGCTTGAACTGCGCAGTCAGCACTCAGACCAGGAAAGTGACAGCAGGTGAGTATTTTATTTTATACTAAATCAGACCCCCAGGTAAAGCACTTTTTGTTCGGACAATCTTTTTTTTTTACAGCAGGATTAAAGGGTGCTTTACACGCTGCGACATTGCTAGCACCCGCCCCCGTCGTTCTTGCAACATGTGGTGATCGCTGCTGTAGCGAACAATATCGCTACCGCAGCGTTACACACACATACCTGTTCAGCAACGTCGCTGTGGCCGCTGAACAATCCCTCCTTCAAGGGGGAGGTGCGTTCGGCGTCAGAGCAACGTCACAGCGGCGTTACTAAATGGCCGCCCAATAGAAGAGGCGGGGCGGAGAACATGCCGCCCACCTCCTTCCTTCCTCATTGCCGGTGGACGCAGGTAAGATGATGTTCGTCATTCCTGCGGTGTCACACACAGTGATGTGTGGTGCCGCAGGAACGAGGAACAACCAGCGGCATGCACCACCAACGATATTATGAATTGGAGCAATGTGTCAAAGATCAACAATTTTTTTGCCGTTTTTGCGATCGTTGATCGTCGCTCCTTGGTGTCACATGCTGCGATGTCTCTAACGACGCCGGATGTGCGTCACAAACCCCGTGACCCCGACGATATATCGTTAGCGATGTTGCAGCGTGTAAAGCACCCTTTAGAGTTTTATTTTCTGAATCTAAGCAATAAATATTCTCATGGACTTGCAGGGATACTAAAGTAGATTTGTCAGCACAGTTTTACAATACAAATAACATACAGTGTATCCACCCATATCCTGTCCACCGCCATTAACTTGAGAACAGCGGCAGCTATAGGCATAGAAGTGGTGTCTAGGTATAGTAAAGTAGCCATGCGCTACGCAATGAAACCACCTATAGCGCCACCTGGTGGAAAACAACAGAGTTAGCATTTTTATCTGGAAAACGGACCGAGATTGAGAAAAAAAGTGAATTGCAAAGTTGTAGGGCATCATCAATTCAATACGAAGCGACACCTTGCATACAGAAATGCTATGATTAGAACATGTAAAACTCACAAGGCTGTGGATGTGAAGCGATACCTCATGGAGACCTTCCTACAAGTCATTGGGTATGGTGGCTGCATGGAGTGGCCTCCACGCTCACCTGACCCCATTGGACTTCTTTCTGTAAGGTCACATCAAACAGCAGGTGTATGCGACCCCTCCACCAACATTGCAGGACCTACGACGACGTATCACAGATGCTTGTGCAAACGTGTCACCTACCATATTGCACACCGTGCCGCAAGATACAGTATGCTGTGCAGAGTCCAGATGTGCATTGCAGCTGACAGTGGCCACTTTGAGCATCAAAGTTAAATGAGCACCATATGCGTGACCAGCATTCAATGTTTTGGGGGGGGTCATGGGTTTCATATCATAGCATTTCTGTATGCAAGGTGTCGATTCGTATTGAATTGATGATTCCCTACAACTCTGTAATTCACTTTTTTTCTCTATCTGGTTCCTTTTTGGAGATAAAAATGCTAACTCCGTTGTTTTCCACCAGGTGGCGCTATAGGTGGTTTCATTGCGTAGCGCATGGCTACATTACTATAACTAGACACCACTTCTATACCTATAGCTGCTTCCGTTCTCAAGCTAATGGCGGAGGACAGGATATGGGTGGACACACTATATATTATTATATCGATCTCTTACACCAATTGAAGCTGGTGTACTCACTTTGAAAATCATTGTCAGAATTACTATATGATCCTGACAATTAAGCTTGAGCTCTACTCTGATACAACCCTTATCTAATATAAGGCAGCAAAAGTTTTAATTGAGATTAAACAGCCATTATTACATGGGCTTTCAAAGGAAGTACACCAGCCTCATTATATCTAAGAGATCTATTTAGAGAAGATGTCCTGACAACCTTTTTATTTCATAAACTGTCCTAGTTACCAATGTAATAATGTGTAAGTGTTTTACTCTATTTCCTTACTGGCGCTTTCTCCTGTTTTCAGCGCAGTTCTAGTGCCACGTGAGTGCTCCCCTTCTTTGGTAGCTTGCACAGTGGCTGTTGTGTGGGGGCAGAGCTAGCTACGTCCTTCAGGAAAGTCTATGTAGCCTTAGAGCGAGGCTCAATAGACTTCCAACTCAACCCAGTATGAGACACTGCCTGTTTGCAGGTCACATGGGTTAGAAGAGGACTGGAGTGATGCTGGAAACTGGAGAAGACAGCGATCAGCGACTATAGTAATACTTACACATCGCTACATAAGTAATTAGGACAGTTTATGTAATAACAATTTTGTTGGAACTTCTTTAATAATGTATGCAGCTTTTATTGGGAAACTTGGTGACAGATCAACTTTACTGTCTGACAGCTAAAAGTATTGGATGAAAAAAAAAAGATCCCCGAGGGATTAATTATCTGCAAATACATATATTATTTGAACAGACAAGTGATATGTATACATTACACATAAGACAAACCCTGGCAAGACATTGCTCTCCCTATGGCTCACATAAGGGAAAAATATTACAGGGCCACCATTTAAATTAATGAGAATCGATCACCAGGATTTTGTTGCCTGATATAAGAGCAGCAGAGAGTAGGGGCAGAAACCCTGATTCTAGTGCGGTCTCTCTGGGATTTTTACTGTAGTCCTAATATATCAGTTTTATTTACAGCAGCTCTGCCAGTCCTCTTACTGATGAGCTCCTGCTGCAAAGAGCTCCAAATGGACTCTGTCCCCACCATTGATTGGCATCTTCCTGCTTTTGCAGACTGTAGGCAGAAAGCTGTCAATCAATGGTGCTTCCACGGATGGATAAATCCTTACTGAGAGTCCTAGCAGAGCTGCTGCAAATAAAAGGTTTTTGTTTGTTTTTTTGTTTTGTTTTTTTTTAAATAAAAACTACAGAAAGAAGCCCAGTAAGTGACACACATCTAGAATCAGGATCTCTATGCCTTTTCTTTGCTGCCTTCAAATTACCTGGTGTCAGATTCCCTTTAAAGGAATTGTCCAGCAAAGACAACTAGTAAAAGGCATTCTCGGCTCACCAATCTCCTGCTTTGTCCCCAGATGGTCTCTGTTTTCTGCTGCAGTGATCAGACACTCGTGGAGGTCTGAATGGGTGGTGGCATTAATTGGGGGTGATGAGCAGCGCTTGTCTGGATTGAAAAATCTTCTGGAAAAATGCTCCCCATTTACTTCCAATATGCTCTGTACATGAGTTGTGCACATCTCAGCATCCAACTGCTGGTTATGAGTACCGAGCACCCGAGCATGGTAGTGCCCACTCATCACTAGTTACGAGTACCGAGCACCCGAGCATGGTAGTGCCCGCTCATCACTAGTAAAGAGTACTGAGCACCCGAGCATGGTAGTGTTTACTCATCACTAGTTACGAGTACTGAGCACCCGAGCATGGTAGTGCTCACTCATCACTAGTTACGAGTACTGAGCACCCGAGCATGGTAGAGCTCACTCATCACTAGTTACGAGTACTGAGCACCCGAGCATGGTAGTGCTCACTCATCACTAGTTACGAGTACTGAGCACCCGAGCATGGTAGAGCTCACTCATCACTAGTTACGAGTACTGAGCACCCGAGCATGGTAGTGCCCGCTCATCACTAGTTACAAGTATCAAGCACCCGAGCATGGTAGTGCTCACTCATCACTAGTTACGAGTACTGAGCACCCGAGCATGGTAGTGCTCACTCATCACTAGTTACGAGTACTGAGCACCCGAGCATGGTAGAGCTCACTCATCACTAGTTACGAGTACTGAGCACCCGAGCATGGTAGTGCTCACTCATCACTAGTTACGAGTACTGAGCACCCGAGCATGGTAGAGCTCACTCATCACTAGTTACGAGTACAGAGCACCCGAGCATGGTAGTGCTCACTCCTCACTAGTTACAAGTACCGAGCATGGTAGTGCCTGCTCATCACTAGTTACGAGCACGCGAGCATGGTAGTGCTCACTCATCACTAGTTACGAGTACTGAGCACTCGAGCATGGTAGTGCTCACTCATCACTAGTTACGAGTACTGAGCACCCGAGCATGGTAGTGCTCACTCATCACTAGTTACGAGTACAGAGCACCAGAGCATGGTAGTGCTCACTCATCACTAGTTACGAGTACTGAGCACTCGAGCATGGTAGTGCCCGCTCATCACTAGTTACGAGTACTGAGCACCCGAGCATGGTAGTGCCCGCTCATCACTAGTTACGAGTACTGAGCACTCGAGCATGGTAGTGCCCGCTCATCACTAGTTACGAGTACGGAGCACCCGAGCATGGTAGTGCTCACTCATCACTAGTTACGAATACTGAGCACCCGAGCATGGTAGTGCCCGCTCATCACTAGTTACGAGTACTGAGCACCCGAGCATGGTAGTGCTCACTCATCACTAGTTACAAGTACTGCGCACCTGAGCATGGTAGTGCTCGCTCATCACTAGTTACGAGTACAGAGCACCCGAGCATGGTAGTGCCCGCTCATCACTAGTTACGAGTACCGAGCATGGTAGTGCCTGCTCATCACTAGTTACGAGCACGCGAGCATGGTAGTGCTCACTCATCACTAGTTACGAGTACTGAGCACTCGAGCATGGTAGTGCTCACTCATCACTAGTTACGAGTACTGAGCACCCGAGCATGGTAGTGCTCACTCATCACTAGTTACGAGTACAGAGCACCCGAGCATGGTAGTGCTCACTCATCACTAGTTACGAGTACTGAGCACTCGAGCATGGTAGTGCCCGCTCATCACTAGTTACGAGTACTGAGCACCCGAGCATGGTAGTGCCCGCTCATCACTAGTTACGAGTACTGAGCACTCGAGCATGGTAGTGCCCGCTCATCACTAGTTACGAGTACTGAGCACCCGAGCATGGTAGTGCCCGCTCATCACTAGTTACGAGTACTGAGCACTCGAGCATGGTAGTGCCCGCTCATCACTAGTTACGAGTACTGAGCACTCGAGCATGGTAGTGCCCGCTCATCACTAGTTACGGGTACTGAGCACTCGAGCATGGTAGTGCCCGCTCATCACTAGTTACTGGTACTGAGCACCTGAGCATGGTAGTGCCCGCTCATCACTAGTTACGAGTACTGAGCACCCGAGCATGGTAGTGCCCACTCATCACTAGTTACGAGTACCGAGCATGGTAGTGCCTGCTCATCACTAGTTACGAGCACGCGAGCATGGTAGTGCTCACTCATCACTAGTTACGAGTACTGAGCACTCGAGCATGGTAGTGCTCACTCATCACTAGTTACGAGTACTGAGCACCCGAGCATGGTAGTGCTCACTCATCACTAGTTACGAGTACTGAGCACTCGAGCATGGTAGTGCCCGCTCATCACTAGTTACGAGTACTGAGCACCCGAGCATGGTAGTGCCCGCTCATCACTAGTTACGAGTACTGAGCACCCGAGCATGGTAGTGCCCACTCATCACTAGTTACGAGTACTGAGCACTCGAGCATGGTAGTGCTCGCTCATCACTAGTTACGAGTACTGAGCACCTGAGCATGGTAGTGCCCGCTCATCACTAGTCCTAAGCATTATATCCATAGGCAGGAATATGGAACTGATTCCCCCTTTCAGTTATATCTTACACTCTTCTGAGAAGGTTTTCTACATGATTTTGGAGGTGCCTGTGGGAATTTTTGCCCATTTATCCAGAAGAGCATTTGTGAGGTCAGATACTGATGATGGAGGAGAGGCCGGGCTCACAATCTCTGGTCTAGTTCATCCCAAAGGTGTTGGATGGGGTTGAGGTCCGGGCTCTGAGCCAGACATGATTTCCACCAATCTCACCCAATCATGGACCTCACTTTGTGTACTGGGCACTGTTATGGGGACTAGAAAAGGGTCTCCCAAATACTAATTCCACACAGTTAAAAAGTACAATGGTCCAAAATGTCTTGTATGCAGGAGTATTAAAATTTCCCTTCATTGGGAGTAAGGGGCAGACATGCCCATACCATTATTCACCCTCAGAAAAGTTGATTGAGTTGTGTCCCGGTACCTTTGTCCATATCGTGCACTTCTGGTTCTGATGGTTCTGACAATATTATATCAGTATTTAATAAAAGAAATAGGAAAAACTCAACAGCACCAGCGTCATTGAAAAAGTGTGGATTGATCACCACCACGAGCTTGAGAAGCGCTCATTGTGGAACCCAAACATGGTGGTAATAAATCCACACTTTTATTTTTTCTTCAGTGACCCTGGTGGGATTGGTTTCTTTATATATAAAAAAATATAAAAAAAAAAAGTATATTATATTATAATATATATATATGATTATAGATAGATAGATAGATAGAGATATATATATAGATATATATATATATAGATATATATATATAGATATATATATATATATATATAATATACTTTTTTTTGTTTTTTTTTTGTTTTTCATTGCCGTGTAAGGGGATGTTCCGCCCTGATGGCAATGTACACAGGGCATTCTGATCCCAGATATAGGGGAGTGCGGACTCCATTATATGTCAGTATTATAGCCGTATTTTCTTATGTCTTAATAATAATAAGGATAATCAATCTTGAAACCAACGCTAACATTTCTCTTTCTTTCCTTACACAGCCGACGTCTTGAGGATGGAGATATTATTAACATAGACGTCACAGTGAGTCATATTTCTTATTAGCTTTCAGCTTCTCTAATCAAAGGGTGCATTAAGTGCCCACCCCAATCCTTTTTTCCTACTTTCGTCCAGCTCTCAGGCTCCGGAGAAGTATCCGTGTGCCCTGCAACTAGCACAGACTGGCAATGTCCTTTATTTTTATGGAACTTGTAGTGCCCCCCCCAGCTAAATAATGGCAGGTCGTCTCCGCGACTCCAGCGTAAGCCAATGAGTAAATTCACTGTGGAATAGAAGATGTGAGCGCGCTTCCCGAGACGCCTTTGTCAGCGCCGATAATAACACTCCGTAGCTCTTCTTCTTTTGTACAGATGACAATACAAATCTGTTCAGAAATGATATTTTCATTTAGAAAATCCCCGGACACTGGAATGTTTTAGTTGATGTTGTTTACTTGTTGCGCGGCTGTTTTTTTTATTGCTTTCTCTCCTTCTTTTTTTTTTTTTTAACCCTGGGTTTACTCTAAGCAGACCCGGGCTTGACATGAATTTAAGGCTGGAATCAGATGAACTGAGATCAGTGTAGGCCTAAGTGAAATGTCAGCCCAATCCCGCTATGTGTCATGTTTTTGAGAAGGTGTAATTGTTATTGATCCTCGGTGTAGTTAATGCAGAGCGCCGCAGTACTGAGCAGCTGCCGAAGATAGATATGTATGAGATGAGCGAACGTGGGGGAAAGGCAGCATTTTTCTTTCACTCTAGCGAGATTGATCTTCCTCTTCCTGCTGATTTGGAGTAGGGCCTGTCATTATCTTACTCTGTCATTAGAGGCTACATTGGCCTGTGTATGTCAGTCTATTTGGACAGCAACTCTTTTGCTAGCAGTGTTCCCTACATTTATTAAAATCCCTGAAGATAGTGTTGTGTTCCATTTGTAGCAGAAGAACCTTTAACCCTTTTGCTGCAGAACATGCTGCGTGTTTATATGTCGCCCCCATGGTTAATGATTTGGAGGCCACCGAGTGATTTAACACAAGAATTCTGCAAAGGTTTTCTTTTTATTCCTATACCAGAAAGAGAAAAACATGCAATAAGGAATTATTCTTATTGTTTGTTATTCCATGGTGCTTTACATGTAAAAAGAGGTGTACATATACATAATAAACACAAGTACAATAATCATGAACAATACAAGGCACAGACAGGTACAGGAGGAGAGATGACCCTGCCCACGAGGGATCACAGTCTACAGGAGAGATGACCCTGCCCACGAGGGCTCACTGTCTACAGGAGAGAGGACCCTGCCCACGAGGGCTCACTGTCTACAGGAGAGATGACCCTGCCCACGAGGGCTCACTGTCTACAGGAGAGATGACCCTGCCCACGAGGGCTCACTGTCTACAGGAGAGAGGACCCTGCCCACGAGGGCTCACTGTCTACAGGAGAGAGGACCCTGCCCACGAGGGCTCACTGTCTACAGGAGAGAGGACCCTGCCCACGAGGGCTCACTGTCTACAGGAGAGAGGACCCTGCCCACGAGGGCTCACTGTCTACAGGAGAGAGGACCCTGCCCACGAGGGCTCACAGTCTACAGGAAAGATGACCCTGCCCACGAGGGATCACAGTCTACAGGAGAGATGACCCTGCCCACGAGGGATCACAGTCTACAGGAGAGATGACCCTGCCCACGAGGGATCACAGTCTACAGGAGAGATGACCCTGCCCACGAGGGATCACAGTCTACAGGAGAGATGACCCTGCCCACGAGGGCTCACAGTCTACAGGAGAGATGACCCTGCCCACGAGGGATCACAGTCTACAGGAGAGATGACCCTGCCCACGAGGGATCACAGTCTACAGGAGAGATGACCCTGCCCACGAGGGATCACAGTCTACAGGAGAGAGGACCCTGCCCTCGAGGGCTCACAGTCTACAATAGAGAGGACCCTGCCCGCGAGGGCTCACAGTCTACAATAGAGAGGACCCTACCCGCGAGGGCTCACAGTCTACAGGAGGAGAGATGACCCTGCCCACGAAGGATCACAGTCTACAGGGAAGAGGACCCTACCCATGAGGGCTCACTATCTACAGGATTGAATGTTTCTGGTTGGGATTTGATGTATATTCTCCCCGCGTATGCCTGGGTTTCCTCAGGGTTCTCTCAATTTCCTCCACCCTGCAAAGACTTGGCGATTGGGGCTAACAATCTAAATCCCCCAGGACTGTAAAACCTCAGTGGAATTAATGGCGCCAGATACGTGAGCAAAATATATATATATATATATATATATATATATATATATATTATATATAATTTATATATATATATATATATATATATTAAATTGTTTCGATCTGATACCGGTACAAAGCTAAACTAACCTTTTTGAAGTATTAATCATCATCCAACACTCCTATAATGATGTATGTGCCAGATATCCTGATGAGTATTCCTTTGAATAGATCATGGTACTCTGAGTCAGTGGTGCACTACCCCTTACAGAAAAGACTTTAAGATAGATATCTAGATATCTACCTGTGTGTGTGTGTGTGTGTGTATACATATGTATGTATGTGTATATATATATATATATATATATATATATATATGTATATATATATATATAATCTAATATATATATTATATATATATATATACAGTTAGGTCCAGAAATATTTGGACAGTGACACAAGTATTGTTATTTTAGCTGTTTACAAAAACATGTTCAGAAATACAATTATATATATAATATGGGCTGAAAGTGCACACTCCCAGCTGCAATATGAGAGTTTTCACATCCAAATCGGAGAAAGGGTTTAGGAATCATAGCTCTGTAATGCATAGCCTCCTCTTTTTCAAGGGACCAAAAGTAATTGGACAAGGGACTCTAAGGGCTGCAATTAACTCTGAAGGCGTCTCCCTCATTAACCTGTAATCAATGAAGTAGTTAAAAGGTCTGGGGTTGATTACAGGTGTGTGGTTTTGCATTTGGAAGCTGTTGCTGTGACCAGACAACATGCGGTCTAAGGAACTCTCAATTGAGGTGAAGCAGAACATCCTGAGGCTGAAAAAAAAGAAAAAATTTATCAGAGAGATAGCAGACATGCTTGGAGTAGCAAAATCAACAGTCGGGTACATTCTGAGAAAAAAGGAATTGACTGGTGAGCTTGGGAACTCAAAAAGGCCTGGGCGTCCACGGATGACAACAGTGGTGGATGATCGCCGCATACTTTCTTTGGTGAAGAAGAACCCGTTCACAACATCAACTGAAGTCCAGAACACTCTCAGTGAAGTAGGGGTATCTGTCTCTAAGTCAACAGTAAAGAGAAGACTCCATGAAAGTAAATACAAAGGGTTCACATCTAGATGCAAACCATTCATCAATTCCAAAAATAGACAGGCCAGAGTTAAATTTGCTGAAAAACACCTCATGAAGCCAGCTCAGTTCTGGAAAAGTATTCTATGGACAGATGAGACAAAGATCAACCTGTACCAGAATGATGGGAAGAAAAAAGTTTGGAGAAGAAAGGGAACGGCACATGATCCAAGGCACACCACATCCTCTGTAAAACATGGTGGAGGCAACGTGATGGCATGGGCATGCATGGCTTTCAATGGCACTGGGTCACTTGTGTTTATTGATGACATAACCGCAGACAAGAGTAGCCAGATGAATTCTGAAGTGTACCGGGATATACTTTCAGCCCAGATTCAGCCAAATGCCGCAAAGTTGATCGGGCGGCGCTTCATAGTACAGATGGACAATGACCCCAAGCATACAGCCAAAGCTACCCAGGAGTTCATGAGTGCAAAAAAGTGGAACATTCTGCAATGGCCAAGTCAATCACCAGATCTTAACCCAATTGAGCATGCATTTCACTTGCTCGAATCTAGACTTAAGACGGAAAGACCCACAAACAAGCAAGACCTGAAGGCTGCGGCTGTAAAGGCCTGGCAAAGCATTAAGAAGGAGGAAACCCAGCGTTTGGTGATGTCCATGGGTTCCAGACTTCAGGCAGTGATTGCCTCCAAAGGATTTGCAACAAAATATTGAAAATAAAAATATTTTGTTTGGGTTTGGTTTATTTGTCCAATTACTTTTGACCTCCTAAAATGTGGAGTGTTTGTAAAGAAATGTGTACAATTCCTACAATTTCTATCAGATATTTTTGTTCAAACCTTCAAATTAAATGTTACAATCTGCACTTGAATTCTGTTTGTAGAGGTTTCATTTCAAATCCAATGTGGTGGCATGCAGAGCCCAACTCGCGAAAATTGTGTCACTGTCCAAATATTTCTGGACCTAACTGTATATATATATGTGTATGTATATATATATATATATATATATATATATATATATATATATATATATATATATATATATATATATATATATATACATATACAGAAATGTGTGTGTGTGTGTGTGTGTGCATCTCAGTAAATTAGAATATCATCAAAAAGTTAATTTATTTCAGTGATTCAATACAAAAAGGGTAACCTATATTAGAGTCATCACAGAGGGATCTATTCCTATATATTATATAGTCATCACAGAAGGATCTGTTTCAAGTGTTTATTTTTGTTAATGTTGATGATTATGGCTTACAGCCAATGAAATCCCAAAAGTCGTTATCTCAGAAAATTAAAATATAAGATCAACTGAAAAAATGTTAAACTCAAATGTTGGCGCCTCCTGAAAAGTCTGTACAGTAAATGCCTCAATACTTGGTCGGAGCTCCTTTTGCCTGAATTACTGCATCAATGCGGCATGCATGGAGGCGATCAGCTTGTGGCACTGCTGTGGTGTTATGGAAGCCCAGGTTGATTTGATGGCAGCCTTCAGCTCCTCTGCATCATTGGTTCTGGTGTCTCTCATAGATTCTCTATGGGGTTTAGGTCAGGCGAATTTGCTGGCCAATCAAGCACAGTGATACTGTGGTTAAACCACTAGAGAGAGGGTGGCGCCAGCACTGCCTTTGAATGGCATGCAACAAATAAGTGTAAAATTCAGAAATTCATTCCTGTCTGTACTATAATGCAAAATGAGATTTTTCGCAAACAATTGATCAATGATTTGAGCCACCCCTGCCACGTCACGGCAAATTTCTATAAGGCGGTCATTTTCTATATTGTATAATTTACCATTGTGCTATATGGCCTCCTAAATTTTTTAATAAGCAGAACCATATAAAAGCAACGCATCTCAGAACCGCTCCCATGTTCCAAAGACAGACAACTGCGAATAAAGGCAGTCCCGGTGCCAGCATATGCAGCAAGGCCATACACCGGCACAATGCCAGCACTAGCCCTCAGTGTCAGACCAGCAGCCATGGATAAAGGCAAAGCAGGCCCAAGTAAAGGGTGCTTAATTAATGATGTCTGTGGAACAGGGTGAAGTGGTCGAGTGTGAACATAAGTTTTGTTATTTGTTGCTTCAATATGGTTCTGCTTTTAATGAATTTAGGAGGCCGGATGACACAATGTAAATATTAAATACAGAGTAGGACCCCCTCTATCGAGATTTGCCGCGACGTGGCAGGGGTGGCTTAAAAAATTGATAAATTATTTGCTAAAAATCTCATTTTGCATTATAGCACAGTTGGAATAATATGTGAATTTTCACTTTTAATTGCATGCCATTCTCAAGCAGTGCTGGCACCCCCTCTTTTTGTTGTGGTAAAACCAGGTAGTGGTACATTTGGCAGTGTGGACAGGTGCCAAGTCCTGCTGGAAATTGAAATTTCCATCTCCAAAAACCTTTTCGGCAGAGAAAAGCATGAATTGCTCTAAAGTTTCATGGTAGGCGGTGACTTTGGTCTTGATAAAACCCAGTGGAGCTACACCAGCAGATGACATGGCTCCCCAAACCATCACTGATTGTGGAAACTCTACATTAGACCCCAGCAGCTTGGATTGTGGCCTCTCCACTCTTCCTCCAGACTCTGGGACCGCGATTTCCAAATTAAATGTTAAATTTACTTTCATCTGAAAACAACACCTTGGACCACTGAGCACAGTCCAGTTCTTTTTCTCCTTGGCCCAGGTAAGACGCTTCTGGCGTTGTCTATTGGTCATGAGTGGATTGACACAAGGAATGCGACACTTGTAGCCCATGTCCTGGATACATCTGTGTGTGGTGGCTCTTGAAGCACTGACTCCAGCAGTGTCCACTCCTTCTGAATCTCCCCCAAATTTTTGTATGGTCTTTTCTTAACAATCCTATCAAGGCTGCGGTTATCCCGGTTGCTTGTGCATCTTTTTCTACCACACTTTTTCCTTCCACTCAACTTTCCATTAATATACTTTGATACAGCACTCTGAACAGCCAGCTTCTTTAGCAATTACCTTTTAGTGGCTTATCCTCCTTGTGGTATATCAATGACTGCCTTCTGAACATGTCAAGTCAGCAGTCTTCTCCATGATTGTGTAGCCTACTGAACCAGACAAGGGGACCATTTTAAACTCTTAGGAAGCCTTTGCAGGTGTTTTGTGGTAATTATTCTAATTTTGGGAGATGACTTTTGGGTTTTCATTGGCTGTAAGCCATAATCATCAACATTAACAGAAATAAACACTTGAAGTAGATCACTGTGTGTAATGAAGCAATATAATGAGTTTCCCTTTTTGTATTGAATTACTAAAATAAATTAACTTTTTGAGGATATTCTAACTTATTGAGATGCACTTGTAGATATATATCACATTTTGATCAATAACTTAGACCTTCTGCATATCTAGACTGTATATTGGAGAATTGTGTATGATGGAGCGGCACTAGTGGTAAGGCGGCATGAAGCACTATGGTGAGTAGTGTATCGTATACACTATAACATTAGTAAATATCTTCAGTGTTCTCCCATGAAAATAGATAATAAGATATGACACTTTAATACAATGTAATATAGTCAGTGTACAGATTGTAGAACAGTGTATGTTTGGTGTCCTCTAAATAACTGTGCACACAGCCATTAATGTCTAAACCATTGGTAACAAGAGTGAGTACACCTCTAAGTGAAAACAGCCAAATTGTGCCCAAAGTGTCAATTTTTTGTGTGGCCACCATTTAATTTCAAACACTGCCTTAACACTCTTGGGCATGGAGTTCACCACAGCTTCACAAGAGCCGCAGGATCCTCTTCCATCCTCCACAACGACATCATGAAGCCGGTGGATCTTAGAAGATCGAGGAGAAGCAAGATTTCTGTTTGAGGAGGCTCCATAGATGCTCAATAAGATTTAGGTCTGGAGACGCTTGACTAGTCCAGCACCTTTTTACCATCAGTTTCTTTAGCAAGGCAGTGATCATCTTGGAGGTTTGTTTGGAGTCGTTATCATGTTGGAATATTGCCCTGCAGCTCAGTTTCTGAAGGGAGGGAATCCTGTTTTGCTTCAGTTTTTTCACAATACACGTTGGCATTCATGGTGGCATCAATGACCTGTAGCTCCCCACAGTCGACAGCATTCATGAAGCCCTAATCCATGACACCACCACCACCATGCTTGACTGTAGGCAGGGCACACTTATCTTTGTACTCCTTACCTGGTTGCCGCCACACACGCTTGACACCATCTGAATCAAATAAGTTTATCTTGGTCTCATTAGACCACATGATATGGTTCCAGTAATCCATGTCCATAGTCTGCTTGTCGGCAGCAAATTGTTTGCGGGCTTTTTTTGGCATCATCATTGGAATAGAAGAGGCTTCCTTCTGGGACAACAGGCATGCAAACCAAAGTTGATGCAGTGTATTGCTCTAAAGACTGACATGCTGAGTCCCCCCCACCCCTGTAACTTCTGCAGCACTCAAATGCCTATTTTAAAAAGACAACCTCTGGATATGATGCTGAGCATGTGCTCTCAGCGAGACCTGTTCCGAATAGATCCTGTCTTGTTAAACCTTTGTATGGTCTAGGTCGCCATGTTGCATCTTCGTTTCAGGGTGTTCTTATTCTTTTATAGCCTCGGCCATGTTTATGTAGAGCAGCAATTTTTTATTTCAGATCCTCAGAGAATTATTTGCCATGAGGAGCCATGTATAGCTTCCAGTGCCCAGTATGAGCGAGTGTGTGAGCAATAACACCAAATGTAACACCCCTGCGCCCCATTCACACCTGAGACCTTGTAACAATAATGAATCACATGACACTGGGGAGGAAATTTGGCTAATCGGGCAGAATTTGGCTATTTTCACTTAGGGGTGTACTCACTTTTATTATTAGCAGTTTTGACATTAATGGCTGTGCCCCGAGTTATTTAGAGGACACCCAATTTACACTGTTATACAAGCTGCACACTGACACTGTACATTGTATCAAAGTGTCAGATCTTCAGTGCTGTCCCGTGAAAAGCTATAATACAATGTTTACAAAAACGTGAGGGGTGTCCTCACTTTTGTGATATATTGTATCAGTGCAAACCACCAGGCTACTATGACTGTGTACTAAAAGGGAATAACCAGAGCATAGCAAATAATGGTACATGGAGTTCTTGGACTAAGGGGTGTAAGTATATCAAGAGTTTGGGTGCAGGAGCTGCAATTACATCTCTGTCTTTGAGCCTAGAGAGACACAAAGGCACTCATATAGGAAGACCAATACTATTAAAGATTTACGTACCCCATTATAGGTATGTAATAAATGTAACTTTGCCATTGATTTTCATATGCTGACAAATTCATTAAATGCCACACACATTATAGGTTAGGAATCTTGGGCCAGATATCATAGCTTATATCTAGTAGGTAGTTTAATACAGTCATATGAAAAAGTTTGGGCACCCCTATTAATGTTAACCTTTTTTCTTTATAACAATTTTGTTTTTTGTAACAGCTATTTCAGTTTCATATATCTAATAACTGATGGACTGAGTAATATATTTCTGGATTGAAATGAGGTTTATTGTACTAACAGAAAATGTGCAATCCGCATTTAAACTAAATTTGACCGGTGCAAAAGTATAGGCACCTCAACATAAAAGTGCCATTAATATTTTGTAGATCCTCCCTTTTGCAAAAATAACAGCCTCTAGTCGCTTCCTGTAGCTTTTAATGAGTTCCTGGATCCTGGATGAAGGTATATTTGACAATTCCTGTTTACAAAACAATTCCAGTTCAGTTAAGTTTGGTCGCCGAGCATGGACAGCACGCTTCAAATCATCCCACAGATTTTCAATGATATTCAGGTCTGGGGACTGGGATGGGCATTCCAGAACATTGTAATTGTTCCTCTGCATGAATGCCTGAGTAGATTTGGAGCGGTGTTTTGGATCATTGTCTTGCTGAAATATCCATCCCCTGCGTAACTTAAGCTTCGTCACTGATTCTTGCACATTATTGTCAAGAATCTGATGATACTGAGTTGAATCCATGCGACGCTCAACTTTAACAAGATTCCCGGTGCCGGCATTGGCCACACAGCCCCAAAGCATGATAGAACCTCCACCAAATTTTACTGTGGGTAGCAAGTGCTTTTCTTGGAATGCCGTGTTTTTTTTGCCTCCATGCATAACGCCTTTTTGTATGACCAAACAACTCAATCTTTGTTTCATCAGTCCACAGGACCTTCTTCCAAAATGTAACTGGCTTGTCCAAATGTGCTTTTGCATACCTCAGGCGACTGTTTGTGGCGTGCTTGCAGAAACTGCTTCTTTCGCATCACTCTCCCATACAGCTTCTCCTTGTGTAACGTGCGCTGTATTGTTGACCGATGCACATTGACACCATCTGCAGCAAGATGAAGCTGCAGGTCTTTGGAGGTGGTCTGTGGATTGTCCTTGACTGTTCTCACCATTCTTCTTCTCTGCCTTTCTGATATTTTTCTTGGCCTGCCACTTCTGGGCTTAACAAGAACTGTACCCGTGTTCTTCCATTTCCTTACAATGTTCCTCACAGTGGAAACTGACAGTTTAAATCTCTGAGACAACTCTTTGTACCTTCCCCTGAACAACTATGTTGAATAATCTTTGTTTTCAGATCATTTGAGAGTTGTTTTGAGGAGCCCATGATGCCACTCTTCATAGGAGATTCAAATAGGAGAACAACTTGCAAGTGGCCACCTTAAATACCTTTTCTCATGATTGGATACACCTGCCTATGAAGTGCAAAGCTCAATGAGGTTACAAAACCAATTTAGTGGTTTAGTAAGTAAGTAAAAAGTAGTTAGGAGTGTTCAAATCAAGAAATTAATTAGGGTGCCCATACTTTTGCAGCGGTCAAATTTTGTTTAAATGCGGATTGCACATTTTCTGTTAGTATAATAAACCTCATTTCAATCCAGAAATATTACGCAGTCCATCAGTTATTAGATATATGAAACTGAAATAGCTGTTGCAAAAACCCAAATTGTTCTAAAGAAAAAAGGTTAATGTTAATAGGGGTGCCCAAACTTTTTCATATGACTGTACATAATTTTTAATAATACATTATAATATTGCATTGGGCATTGCCTGCCGGTAGCGTATTCTATCTGCCAAAATGGAAACCGTCTCTGGCACACCAGTGCGACCATGCAGTGTTTTCTTTGTGAAAAAGGATTCATCCTCATGAGACGTTCCTTTTTAAGCAGTCGAAAAAAACCAAACTATGATCCTTCTAAAATGACTTGTCTCATGCACACAGCAAAGCCATAGGCACTCCATAAATTTCTGCCTTGTATTGTTTCCTGGGGAGAGATGAAGCACACCATGATATTGGAGGCATATAAAGAGTAGAGATATGTCCACCTTTACTTTTATGCGTAAACATCCTATGAGAGTATCTCAAAAGGGTGGTCTTATTCCACACATTTGTCGAGCAAAGGTAAAGAACGGAACGGAACAATTCTACCGGACGGTACACTTCTATGGACATCATATTTCTACTCCAAACAACCCAATTCCTTTTTCAGTCAAAAGCTTCAAGAGGAACCTGAAGACCCATCTCTTCCAACAAGCCTACAACCTGCAATAACCCTCAGTCCAGTAGACCACTGCGCAACTGACTCTGTCCTCAACTGTTGTACCCTCACCCATTCCCTGTAGACTGTGAGGGTCCTCTCTCCTCCTGTGCCAGTCAGTGTTGTACTGTTAATGATTGTTGTACTAGTTTTTATGTATACCCTTTTTCACTTGTAAAGCGCCATGGAATTAATGACGCTATAATAACAATATGCTAATGAAGGTTGTGTGTGTGTGTGTGTGTGTGTGTGTGTGTGTGTGCAAAGCCTAAATTTCCTTCTGTCTGGAAAAATGTCACTGCAAATGAGGGTTTCTTACTAATCATAAAAAGATTGTCAATTTTATTTATCCTTAAAGGGAACCTGACCCCAGTTTTTAGTGTATGAGCTAATCCCACCACCTTCCCTAGCGCCTATGCTGCATTCTAAAAAGTGGTATATTATGCCCTGACCCCCTTCATATGCCCCAAAAATGCTTTTGACTAGCTCACACGCTGCATGCAACCAGTCCAGTGCAATGGGTGTCTTTGCCGTGCCTCCTGTCTCTCCTCCCTGCTGGTAAACTACATCCTCCTTATGTGATTGATGTGGATGGTGCACCCTGCGTCGTGCACATAGCCGGACAAAACCTCACGCCTGCAAAGGAAGATCGCGGTTCGCACAGGCGCACTTTGCTTTGCCCAGCTACGAGCAGAGCCTGAAACCTAACTGCGCATGCATCGGTAGCAATCTGCAGCATTGCAGAGCAAAGTGCGCCTGCGCTAAGTGGAATCTCCCTATTTTCTCCGGGTATGGGGATGACGCAGGGCGCGTCATCCAAATCAATCACCTTGGGATGACTATTACCAGCGGGGAAGAGGGACTGAAGATGCCCATTGGACCGGTTGATTTTTGCATACAGCGTGGGAGCTATTCAATAGTTTTGGGGGGGCTATATAGGGGGTCAGGGCATAATATACCACTTTATAAAATGCAGCATAGGTGCTTAAGAAGGTGGTGGCATTAGCTCATACACTAAAAAACTGATGAGAGGTGCCCTTTAAAGACAGCAGAGAACTTTCCAATATGCATCGGAGACATTACAACTAGGGAGGGATCTATAGATTAGTAGAAAAAATGTGCATTTTCAGAAAGTACAAGGATTATATGAAAGTGTTCTGTGTGTCCCCCCCATATTATAGGGGTGTATTTTCATACAAATGTGGGAAATATTGAGGAGTAAAACATTTGGGATTTTGTTTTTTTGTGAAAAATCTAATGAATTGATGTGGCTTTAAACTGTACAACAATAATCAATGGAAGTGCCTTGGTGTATGGACCTTGCTGTATCTTCTGACATTAGCTGTAATTAGTCTGATCTTTCTTAACTGTCTTCTGTGGTTGATTTCTTTCTTTTTTCCTATCGTACACATCTGGCTCTGTTTCTTCCCCCACAGTTTTAGCCGATGACATAGGGATTTCACAAAGCATCTTAAAAAGGGCCTCTTATGTCATTGACTGGAAGAGGTCAAGAGACGAGACTACCTACTGCACCACAAAAATAAAATAGTTAAGAAAGATAGATTAGAGATTTTGGCAGGGCCATTGAGTTATGTTTCTTTAGGGTAAGCCATGATTGCCTTGGTTTAGAATTTGGCCTGTGAGTTGAATGGGATATTTCAGGCATCGGAAGCGATTTTGCCTTTGGTTTGATTAACAAACTTTGCCTGTGGCTACATTAACTCTGAAGGCCGGCAAATGCAAACAAAGCTTCCTTATATCAGCGCAATGGGAAGACAGTTCAAGATGTTTCCACATGTGTTGCTCCGGTTGGATTTTTTTTGCTTCTCCGAGTTAAAGCTCGCCCTTAGAGTTGATTTATGATCTCCAAATGGCTTTTAAACAACTGGATGTTTTGTCTGGTTTTAGATTGATATTAGTCTGTTTTCTGATATGCCTGTGTTATTGCCTACATTGATCTTTTTTTCAGGACATTTTGCTTTACTTGACCGGCCATGTGCTTACATTAATTTTCAATCGTGTTTATAATTTATCCATCTTGTATGAACCACTTTAAATGTCTTATCAATCAATTCTGTAATTCCAATTCAGAAAATAAGAGATTTATGGTAAAAATCCACTTAAAAATAATTAATCTTTTTACTTTTGCAATTTAAAAATTCTGAAACAATGAAATGGAAAGATTGCGGCGAATGTAATAAAATGGAAAGATTGCGGCAAATGTAATAAAATGGAAAGATTGCGGCAAATGTAATAAACTGTGTAATAAAAGGTAATAACCAGGGCATGGCAAATAATGGTGTATCAAGATCTTGGGCTAAGGGTTGTAACTACAGTTAAAACCAAAAGTTTCCCTCCGCTATCTATAAAGACACACTGGTGACACGGGGATCAGTGGGTGCTCTCGTCCGCTGGCCCTGCCGTCTTTAGAAAGACCGCATGGCCCAGGGCTCATCCCAACTGAACGCCTGACATCCTTAACGATGGGCGGAACACTACTCAGACAACACAGAGTGAGGGAATCACAATATTAAGACTATTGGATCCCCAAACAATTAACGGCACATAGCACATAACCAGCAAAACACACAAATGTAACGGGCAACAGAGTCTCACACTTCCGCTGGCTCACCAGGGATTAGAAGGTCCGTGCCTCAGAGCTTCCGGGGCTACTTACTCCAATTCAGCAGCACCCCACTTTCGGTGGGCACCCACCGAGAATGGAATAACGCCAGATTTAGGAAGCTGGCTGAGGTCTGCAAGCCTGTAGTCAGTTGACAGGATTATCCCAAGCTGGATTCCTACCTTAAGTAGTCCTTGATATCTCAGCCGAATCCTTGCATTCAATGCTGAAGTCCATGTAGTGTTATATAATCCAGGTTCAGCTATGGCATGCCAATCGGATCCGCAGATCCTAGATTGGTAGCATGTAGCAAGAGTCTCGTAAAAACAATGAGGGACTTATCCCCCGTCTATAAAGAACCTATCTTCATGTCTGGCTGAATTTTAAAAAAATTTAACCCCCTGCTAGGCACTGACAGTCCATGTCGTCACAGACACATCTGCAGGTTTTTCCTCACTATCTGACATGAAAACAGAATAAACCTTTTCCCATTTTTTTAGATCAATTAGGAACCAAAATTATTTGTATTTACCAAATACCAGAATAACGAGAGAGAGAGAGAATGTTTTTAAGGCACTTTTATTACTTTCTGCAAAGTCAAATGTTTCCCTCCATTTCATTTGTATTTGGTAGCATTGACCTTACACTGTGTGACTTGGGTCAAACGTTTTGAACAACCTTCCACAAGTTTTTCACAATAATTGGTAGGAATTTGGGCTCACTTCTCCTGACAGAACTGGTATAACTGAGCAATGTTTGGAGGTCGCCTTACTCGCACAGGCCTTTTCAGCTTTGCCCATAAATTTTCAATAGTATTGAGATCAGGGTTTTGTGATGGCCACTGCAAAACATTGACATTGTTATCTTTTAAACAGCTTTGTCACCTGTTTGGCCATATGCTTCGGGTCATTGTCCATTTGGAAGACCCATTTCCTCCCAAGCTTGAAGTTCCTGGCTGATGTCTTGAGATTTGCTTCAGTATTGCCACATAATCTTCTTTCCTCATTATATCATCTATTGTGAAGTGCACCAGTCCCTCAATGTAACGCCTGCCTGGATCCACAGACTCGGACAGCTGTAATGGACAGGATCGAGGGAAGCCATTCACCAAGCAGGACCCCCAGAACCCTGAAACCCTTTAACCCCCTATACAGGGATTTGGAATTACACAGGACTCTGGAGATCACTACCTGTGGAAGGCAGCAGTCGAAGAGAGTAGTCGTCAGGCAGGGTCAAACCAGGAATTGTGGAACAGGGACAGAATCGGCAGGCAAGGACGTAATCCGAAACAAGCAGAGGTCAAAACCGGATCAGGCAGCGAGGGACAAAAACAGCAGGCAGGAGGGAAGTCAGAACACTGGCAAAAGTCAGAACACCAGAAAGAACACCAGAATCACAAAACAAAACAGGAGCCAGGAAATCAAAACTATCTCTGGCAGAAGTCAGGAGACAGGAGGGGAATTAAGAAGGGTGTGGTGTCTTCCCATTGGCTGTAGCTGAATGATGGGAACTTCAGCTGGAAGACACACGCCATCTATAGTCAGCCAGTGGTACTGCAAATCCCAAGATAACCCAGCCCAGTGGATGATCGGAGCCTGCGCCCTCCGGTGCCGCTGGCACCGACTCCTCCCTCACCAGAACTATCCACGGCATTGCATGGCGATCGGAGTAGAAGTCGATGGAGCGGACTCCGGTGGTGACGTAACACTCCTGCAGCAAACCAGCCCCATAACATGATGCTGCCACCCCCATGTTTCACAGTTGGGATGGTGTTCTTAGGCTTCAAAGCTTCTCCCTTTTCCTTCCAAACTTAGCGATGGTCATTATGGCCAAACAGTTCAATTATAGTTTTCTCGGGCCACAGCCCATATCTACAAAAATTAAGGTCTTTCTTCTCATGTGCATTTGCAAACATTAATCTGTCTTTGTTTCTTTAGGAGTAATGGTTTCTTCCTGGCAGAGTGTCCTTATAGCCCATGTTGATACAGTACTCGTTTCACTGTGGATAATGACACAATCTTAGCAGCTTCCGCCAGCATCTTCACAAGGTCTTTTAGTTTTTGAGTTGATATGCACATGTCTGACCAAAGCACGTCCATCTCTGGTATACAGAACCCATCTCCTTCCTGAGTGGTATGATGGCTGCACATTCCCATCTTGTTTGTATTTTACGTATAACTGTTTGTATACATGAACTAGGCACCTTCAAGTATGTGGAAATTGTACCCAAGGATGAACTAGACTTATGCAAGTCCACAATTCTATTCCTGAGATCTTGGCTGATTTTCTTTTGACTTTCCCATGATGCTACACAAAGAAGCAGTGTGTTTTAGATGTGCATTAAATACAGCCACAGGTGTGTCTCTACTTAACTCAGATGTTGCCAATAAACCTATCAGAAGCTTCCAAAGATATGACCTCATCATATGGGCTGTCCCATATGATTTAAAGGCATAGTACTCTTAATGTATGTAAACGTTTGACTTTGCAGAACAGATCGTTATTAGAGATTTTGTATTATTGCCCATGTGCAATTTATTACTTTTAATTTAATTTATTACATTGTTTGCGCTCACAAAATCTACATATATGACAACACATGAATATTAAAAAAAAATAATTATTAAATCAATATATGAAATGCATACACATAAAAATGGCGAAAACAAGATGACAGAAATATAATATGGTACTTTATATATCAGCAGGTAATGCAAGGAAAGATGTCAACATTACATATGGTTAATAATTTGAAATAAGTCAAAGGTACATAACTATGGAAGAGCTGCGAAGGGCATAGTTTAAATAGTAAATAAATGCATCCCACATATCATACGTGCAAAGTGCTAAATAGTTGGGATAATGATATTTAAATTGCTCAGGTTATAAATTAAATCCTTAACAAAGTAAATCCTCATTAGAGCCTCATTTATTTATAGTAGGTAAGTACTGGAGTGTAAATTATGACCTTATGATGCCTGACGCACGTTTCGCTGTCGCTTCCTCCTGGGGTAGTGTTAACTGCTTGGGCTCATGCACACATCCGTGTGTTCTGCACAAAGCATCAGTTTTCAAAGCAATATATATAGAGAAGTGGCTTACCTCTGTTGTTTCATCTGATTAGTTTTTGGTTGTTTATTCTCTATCTGGTCAGACCTCCATGCCGACGTCTTCCAGCCACGACTCGTCTTGTCACACTGCTCACTTCAGCCCTGAAAATAAAGTCACATATATTGTATACATACATTCAGTGTCGGACGGAGGTGACAAGGGCCCACCAGGAACATACACATTATATGTATATATATATCCGCATTCACAAATTTACCATATAATAAACTGGGCAGTTTGCTAAATAAATGATGAGATGCTGCTATTGTCGATACATAGTGTATTGTGCCAACTACTACCCATATAAGGTGGTGGGTGACCTGTATCCCCACACACATTCATTATAAGTCCCTGATAGCGTCATTATGAATTAGGGGGTGGGAGAAGACGTTATCAGGGTCTTACAATGAAATGGTACAGCTGAATATGCATCCCAGGACGCACATCCATCTGAAATAGTTGCTGGTGTTGGCGGACCACCCCCCCCCCACCCTCCACTTCTGGGCCACACTGGCAATATGTTCACCCCCTGTATACATTGGTTAACAAAAATTGGCACAGACAAAATTAAAAAAAAGTTTGTATTATTGCTCACTACAGCCGAACCATAGACTGTGTAGAACTGTAGGTTTTTTCACATCAACCAAGTTGTGCAATCATTCAAATGTAGACTTCTTGCAGAAGTCATAGTTCCCTCAATAATGGCAATTTGTTCTGGATTTAAGTCAGAAAAAGCATTTCAACATCATCAGTCTTGCACCATTTGACGGCAGATATAATGTTCTTGCAGAAGGATACTGGATTTGCTTTATACCAAATAGGGCTTGTACTATCCAGAAAGTCCTGACTATCTATTTTTATTTTTGTGCCATTGATTATAATCATTAGAGTTTATGTAAATGGCAGAGCCCAGTGTACAGGGCCTATATGGGAGTATATAGAGGTGGTTTATCTCAGATGCTGCATGTATGAAGATATTCTAATGCATGCATACTGCATGCACAAAAGGGACCTTAAAGGGGGCTTTACACGCAACGACATTGCTAACGAGATGTTGTTGGGGTTACGGAATTCGTGACGCACATCCGGCCTTGTTAGCGACGTCTGTGCGTGTTAAACGCAGGAACGACCGTTAACAATCAAAAATACTCACCATGTCGTTGATCGTTGACCAGTCGTTCCTATCCCAATTATCGTTGCTGTTGCAGGACGCAGGTTGTTCGTCGTTCCTGCGGCAGCACACATCGCTATGAGTGACACCGCAGGAACGAGGAACATCACCGTACCTGCGGCCGCCGGCAATGAGGAAGGAAGAAGGTGGGTGGGATGTTTGGCTCGCTCATCTCCGCCCGTCCGCTTCTATTGGGTGGCCACTTAGTGACGCCGCACAAACTGCCCCCTTAGAAAGGAGGCGGTTCGCTGGCCACAGCAATGTCACTAGGCAGGTAAGTCCGTGTGATGGGTGTAAGCGATGTTGTGCATCACGTGCAGCGATTTGTCTGTGGCTCACAACCGACGGGGGCGGGTACGCTCGCTAGCGATATCGCTACTGATATCGCTGCGTGTAAAGCCCGCGTAATTCTCTGGGTTATTTGGCAGCCATGTGCAGATCTCCAGATAATATAGATTTGCCAAGATTACTTTTTGTCTGCCTTTTGTTTTGTGTTACAGATTCCATTCTTGATGAGAGGCTTGCTGTCATTTTTGAGTAATGGTGGGGTCACTTTCTGCTGCTTATAATCCGAACATATGCATATGTGTAGAGGTGTGAGCTTTGGGATGGATGGTGTTTGTTTTTTTGTTTGATAAACCCCCCCCCCTCCCCCGCCTCTGCGACCCGACACAAGATTTTCCTAAAGAATTACATGATGTATTAAAATTATCAACATTCACAATGCTTCGATTTGCAAAATGAATGAGTAACTCCAGATGTTGTTATAGATTCCAAATTTGCACTGATATTCCACGATGTTTGACTCATGGTTGTAGGTAAGATTTCAATAATTATTCATTTTTTGGGGTTGAACATACTGCTTATTGCAACTCCTAAATTTTAGGGTTAGCAGTTTATAAATCCCCCCTCTGCATCTCATTGATCTTTTCGATGTTCTCAAGTCAATAGTCTCCTTTTTTCTGCTTTGTCTTGTCGACAGCTACACTCCTTTTCAGAATTATAGTCCTAGTGTTGAGTGTAATGTAGAATTTACACATCTTTCCTTTATAACTGCATCCGGTAATTTAGGCCATCCATGTGTTATCCGATCATATCACAGACCTTTTTATAAGAATGTTTGAGTTTGGTCCATGAATAGGGTCAACCTTGGACATGTCTCTGCTTTTATTTTTTAGACCATTAGTATGCAAAAAAAAAGGAGAACGTGTGCATTCAATCAAACGCTATAATTTGTCATGTCCAATGCATTAAAAAAAATGGATGGCACACATACGCAAAAATCGGATATGTGAATGGCCCCTGAGTGTGATCATGAGAAACGGTGTATCTTTTCAGAGCGGAATGCATTTGATTTAGAAGTAGTGTTGTAATTAGAGATGAGCGAACCGGTCCCGGTTCGGCTCGAGGTCGGTTCGTCGAACGGAGGTCCCGTTCGAGTTCGGTTCGTCGAACGTTCGACGAACCGAACTCGAACTGCATAGGAAACAATGGCAGGCATTCACAAACACATAAAAACACCTAGAAAACACCCTCAAAGGTGTCCAAAAGGTGACAAACAACTCACAACACAACACAAACACATGGGAAAGTGACAAGGACATATACTCATGCGAAAACAAAACAGCTGGACAAGGAAAAAGAGGAGGACACACAGATATAGGCATGGCACGCCCTTCTAAAATCATGTAAAACACCGCAAGGTGACTCAAAGCGGAGTCTCCCTTTTTTCCAAAAATTGTGCCCCACACACACCCACCCATTCAGTGGCAGCACTTGTGCCCTAGTTGTACACTTCACAGCTAGATTTGCATCAAGCACATTCAAAAATACGCCATACTTAACCATCCCCAGGATGACACCGGGGTAGGTAGCAAAGTCTTTCCTGATCCCAGCTCTGTTCATCTTGGCTTCTTTTAAAAACAATGTAAGCAAGGGTTACTCCAAGCGCAGTCTCCCTTTTTTCCAAAAATTGTGCCCCACACACACCCACCCATTCAGTGGCAGCACTTGAGCCCTAGTTGTACACTTCACAGCTAGATTTGCATCAAGCACATTCCAAATCCACAAGCATTTACTCTCCCCAGGATGACACAGGGGTAGTAAATTCCTTCTGGATCCATGACTTGTTCATTTTGATGAACGTCAGTCTGTCCACATTGTCACTGGACAGACGCGTGCGCTTATCTGTCAGCACACACCCAGCAGCACTGAAGACACGTTCAGAGACAACGCTGGCAGCTGGACACGACAAAATCTCCAAGGCGTAAGTTGAGAGCTCTGGCCATTTTTCTAGATTTGAAGCCCAAAATGAGCAAGGCTCCATTTGCAAAGTCATGGCATCGATGTTCATTTGGAGATACTCCTGTATCATCCTCTCCAGCCGTTGACTGTGTGTCAGACTTGTTGTCTCTGGTGGCCTTGCAAAGGAGGGTCTAAAAAAATTATGAAAAGATTCCATAAAATTGCTGTTACCAGCACCAGATACGGTCCTACTGGTACGGGTAGACTGTTGACGATGACGAGACCGTCCCATGTTTGTCAAGTTACAACTGGGAGAATCACTCCCTGCACCTGCACGGTTGTTTGGTGGAAAAGCCGAGCTAAGATCGAGTAACAGCTTCTGCTGATACTCCTGCATACGTGCGTCCCTTTCTATGGTTGGAATTATGTCACAAAATTTGGACTTGTACCGGGGATCTAATAGTGTGGCAATCCAGTAGTCATCATCACTTCTAATTTTGACAATACGAGGGTCATGTTGGAGGTAGTGCAACAAGAAGGCACTCATGTGTCTTGCACAGCCATGCGGACCAAGTCCACGCTGTGTTTGTGGCATAGAGGTGCTACCCGTTCTTTCTTCCTCTGACATCTCCCCCCAACCTCTTTCAACTGAAATTTGACCAAGGTCTCCCTCATCTGCTGAGTCTTCCATGTCCATGGACAGTTCGTCATCCATTTCTTCATGTTCTCCTGCACCTTCCTCAACATTTCGCCTGCTACTATGCGCCCTTGTTGATCCTTGTCCCCCATGGTCCCATGCCTGCTGCGTTGGTGATGATGAACGTCTGGACCTTGGTGATGTTGTTGTCCCTTGCGCATATGAATCCTCCTGTAGTTCCTCCCCTTCCTGTTGTCCCACCCCCTGACTCCGAATAGTGTTTAGCGTGTGCTCCAGCATGTAAATGACTGGAATTGTCATGCTGATAATGGCATTGTCAGCGCTAAACATATTCGTCGCCATGTCGAAACTGTGCAGAAGGGTGCATAGGTCCTTGATCTGAGACCACTCCATCAGGGTGATCTTCCCCACCTCTGCATCTCGTTGGCCCAGGCTATACGTCATGACGTATTGCACCAGGGCTCGGCGGTGCTGCCACAGTCGCTGTAACATGTGGAGAGTCGAATTCCAGCGTGTCGCAACATCGCATTTCAGGCGATGAACCGGCAGGCCGAAAGACTTCTGGAGAGATGCAAGTCGCTCAGCTGCGGCGGTTGAACGGCGGAAGTGAGCAGACTGTTTTAGTGCCCTGGTCAGAAGGCCATCTAGGCCAGGATAGTGTGTTAAGAATTGCTGGACAACAAGGTTCAACATGTGAGCCATACAAGGCACGTGTGTCACCTTGCCCAGGCGAAGGGCCGCACCCAGGTTTGCAGCATTGTCGCGCACGGCCTTACCAGGCTGCAGGTTGAGTGGAGACAACCATTTATTAAACTCGGACCGCAGAGCTGACCACAACTCCTCAGCTGTGTGACTCCTATTCCCAAGACATGTCAAGCTAAAGACCGCCTGATGCCGTTGCGCTCTGCTGCCAGCATAGTAATGAGGGGTGCGTGATTCATTCTGCGCAGTGAGAACGCTGGTGGCCTGACCAGGCAGGCTTGGGGCGGAGGTGGAGGACCCAGATGAGGTGGAGGAGGCAGAAGCAGTGGCGGAACTTGGACAGACAGAGGATTGACACACAAGTCGTGGGGACGGCAAGACTTGTGCAGCAGACCCTTCACCATCTATCACCATAGTTACCCAGTGCCCAGTCAGCGACATGTAACGTCCCTGTCCATGCTTACTGGTCCAAGTATCGGTGGTGAAATGCACCCGTTCACACACAGAGTTTCTCAAGGAAGCGGTGATGTTGTGTGCGACATGCTGGTGTAGCATGGGCACACCTTTCTTAGAGAAGTAGTGGCGACTAGGCATCTGGTACTGGGGCACAGCGACAGACATAAGGTCTCTAAAATCATGTGTGTCCACTAGGCGGAAAGGCAGCATTTCGGTAGCCAAGAGCTTACAGAGGGATAGAGTCAACCTCTTAGCTTTGTCATGGGTCGCAGGAAATGGCCTTTTATTTGACCACATCTGAGGGACAGAGATCTGGCTGCTGTGTGTAGACTGTGTTGAGTAGGGTGTCCCTGTAAAAATGCAGGTTTGTGAGGAAAGTGCAGGCGGAGACATGATGTTGCCTTCATCCAACGTTGGTGCTATCGATGTCTGAGAGAGCTGTACACACTCACTTGTTTCCCCTTCCAAACCAACTGACGACCTACCAAGCAAACTGCCTGTTGCGGTTACAGTGGTGGAAGTTGTGCGTGGAAAACCAGGTGTGACAGCTGTCCCCACAGTCCTAGAAGATGAAGAGCGTGCGGATGCACTGGAAGGGGCAGGCCGTGGATGGTTCGCTCCGCTAGGCCGCATTGCAGCACGGTGAGCTTCCCACCGGGACCTATGATATTTATTCATGTGATGATTCATGGAAGAAGTTGTCAAACTGCTGAGGTTTTGACCTCTACTAACAGAATCACGACAAATTTTACACATCACATAATTTGGGCGATCTTTTTCTATGTCAAAAAAGGACCAGGCTAGGCAAGGCTTAGAGGGCATGCGACCTGCTGAGCCCCCCCGACTAGTGCTCAGAGGCAGAGTGGTGGCTGATGATGCAGTTGTAGACGTGCTACCAGTGCTCCGACTCTGTCCAGGAAGGCGCAAGGTAACTTCGTCGTCGGTTGCATCCTCCTCCACCGCCTCTGTTGACCTCCTCGAGTGCCTGACTGTGGGTTGACAGTAGGTGGGATCTAGAACTTCATCATCAATTGTTGTGTTTGCACTCCCCTCCCCCTCAGACCGAGCCTCTTCTTGCCCTGACCGAATATTTAAGTTGTCATCCCAATCTGGTATCTGGGTCTCATCGTCATCAGTATGTTCCTCATTGTCTATAACCACAGGTGTTAGTTTGTGACAAAGGGTCAACATTACGCTCAGAAACTTGGTCCTCACGGCCTGAATCAGAGTCACAAAGGTTCTGGGCATCACTGCAGACCATTTCCTGGTCTGTACTCACTGTAGCTTGGGAGCAGACCTCTGATTCCCAGGCTATAGTGTGACTGAACAGCTCTGCAGACTCAGCCATCTCAGGTCCGCCATACTGTGCAGGGCTGATGGAGACTTCAGAGCTGGGAGAAAGCAAGTTTGATTGGGATGACAACTCAGAGGACTGGTGTTTTTTGGATGCGGTACTTGAAGTGCCTGAGAGGGCACTTGTTGGACCACTTGAGATCCATTCAAGCATTTTCCTTTTTTGGCCATCATCTAGCTTTGTTCCTGTTGTTCGTGTCCGTAAAAAAGGGAGCACATCGGATTGTCCACGGTAAGTAGTAGACATCTTACTTTTGCTGGTAGATGGTCTATCTTCAGCAGATGATAATGGAGCTTTGCCACCTTCCCCACGGACAAACCCTTTTACGCCTCTTCCCCTTTCCACCAGCATCTGTCATTTTGCCACTCATGTTGATTGCGACAAGATTGTGCACTGAAAATGTGGTAGTAAAAATTGAGAGGTGGTGTAGATTGCAGCGGTGGTCTAGCTTTATTAACAGCAGAATAATAAAGAATAAATATCCCTGACAATGCAACTACGGCCCTTAAACTGGCAGCATAAATTGCTAGTATAATGGCTTAGTAACAATGAGTTTGAGTGTGCAATGCAGGCAGAGGTGCTGCAAATATCTTTGCACTAGTGGGACTATACAGAAGTCCAATAGCCACGTTTAGCATGCCACTAGGTTCACTCAGTGTTTGCTAGTATAATGGCTTAGTAACAATGAGTTTGAGTGTGCAATGCAGGCAGAGGTGCTGCAAATATCTTTGCACTAGTGGGACTATACAGAAGTCCAATAGCCATGTTTAGGATGCCACTAGGTTCACTCAGTGTTTGCTAGTATAATGGCTTAGTAACAATGAGTTTGAGTGTGCAATGCAGGCAGAGGTGCTGCAAATATCTTTGCACTAGTGGGACTATACAGAAGTCCAATAGCCATGTTTAGGATGCCACTAGGTTCAATCAGTGTTTGCTAGTATAATGGCTTAGTAACAATGAGTTTGAGTGTGCAATGCAGGCAGAGGTGCTGCAAATATCTTTGCACTAGTGGGACTATACAGAAGTCCAATAGCCACGTTTAGGATGCCACTAGGTACACTGAGTGTTTGCTAGTATAATGGCTTAGTTATAATGAGTTTGAGTGTGCAATGCAGGCAGAGGTGCTGCAAATATCTTTGCACTAGTGGGACTATACAGAAGTCCAATAGCCACGTTTAGGATGCCACTAGGTTCACTCAGTGTTTGCTAGTATAATGGCTTAGTAACAATGAGTTTGAGTGTGCAATGCAGGCAGAGGTGCTGCAAATATCTTTGCACTAGTGGGACTATACAGAAGTCCAATAGCCATGTTTAGGATGCCACTAGGTTCAATCAGTGTTTGCTAGTATAATGGCTTAGTAACAATGAGTTGGAGTGTGCAAAGGACAGGAGGGTACAGTGCCAGGGTTGTGGGTCTCTGGGTAGAGGAATGGAAGCCTGCCTTTCTATCCCTCCTAATGGGGAAATGCAGCAAGGAAATCCCTGACCTTAGCTACACAGACGCTGTCATCTTGTGTAGCTGTTAAACTCTGTTTTCAGGACCTGTCACCTATGGCTCTGACCCTGCCGGTATGAGCCCTTAAAAGGACTGATAGAAAGTGCTATCCCTAAGCTGTCCAGCGCTGTGTATGGAGCGCATACAGCAGTATCGGCGATAGGACTCAGGACGGAGCTGCGCCAGTGATGTCTGACACCAAGGACACAGAAGAGATAATGGCGTCCGGACGGGCAGATACTCGTTTTTATAATTCAGGGACATGGACATCCTATCACACATGCCGTTGCTTCTCTGGCTAAAAGTCCACTTAGCTGTGTGTGTGTCTGGGATTGGCTGACATGCTGGCCCGCCCCACTAGACGCGCGCGCTTAGGGAAGGAAGACAAGGAAAAAAAAAAATGGCGATCGCCATTATACATACAGCAGTGATCTGAATGCGCTGTTCCCGCACACTATACACTGAAATTTCATAATAGAGTCACAGAGTGACTTACACTATTACAGCGGAAAGCCAGCTAGGAATTAGCTGGGTTTTTTGCTGCTAGAACCGTTCTCGAACGTATCTAGAACTATCGAGCTTTTGCAAAGAAGCTCGAGTTCTAGTTCGATCTAGAACAGCCCCCAAAATCACTCGAGCCGCGAACTGGAGAACCTCGAACCGCGAACCGCGCTCAACTCTAGTTGTAATCTTATTTCCTTTCTATCTTTCTTTACATTTTACAATTCTAGTTTTGGAAATGTGTTCACTTTAATAGAGTAAGGCTACATTCATATGACCATTCCGTTTTTGCGGGTCGCAAAAAACGGTCCATTTTTTTCACGGATGCATCTGTGTGCCTTCCCTTTTTTTGCGGACCACAAAAAATGGAAGCAGCAAGAAAGATAAATAGATGAGTAGATATAGAGATGGATAGATAGATAGATATAGAGAGAGAGGGATGAATTAATGAACAGAGGGATAGATAGATGGATAGATGAGAAAGACATATATATAATGTCCTACCCCCCTGCATATTCTAAGCTGGCACCCTTTAGTGACTTTCATGTGGCACTAAAGGGTGCTTAACCTTGTATTTAGCCAAAAAATAAACAATTAAAAAAAAATTACGTGGGGTCCCCCCCATCTTTTGTAGCCAGCTAGGGTAAACCAAAAGGCTGCAGCCTGCAAACCACAGCTGGCAGCTTCACCTTGGCTGGTGATCCAAAACTGAGGGCACCCCACGCTGTTATTTTAACCCCTTCACGACCATGGACGGATATATCCGTCATGGAGCGTGTCCCGTTAAGCCCTGCGCAGGCGGCGGCGGTCGGCACACATATCAGCTGTTTTCAACAGCTGACATGTGTGCCTCCGAGCCGCGGGTGGAATTGCTTCCACCCGCGGCCATTAACCCCTTAAATCTTGCTGCCAAAATCTGGCAGCAAGATCTAAATGCGCGCGGCCATGTTTTTTACTTACCGCCGCACCCACCGGAAGTCACGTGCGTGATCACGTGACTCGGTGGTTGCCATCGTAGCACAGGGTCATATGATGATGCCTGTAGCTATGATGTTTCACTTTAATTTTCCCTCGGCACGGAACAGAGGGAAAAAGAAAGTGACTGTATCTGCTGTTTACAGCTGTATAGCTGTGATCAGCAGATAGATAATAGCGATCGGATTGCTGATCGCTATAGCCCCCTAGGGGGACTAGTAAAATAAAAAAAAGTAAAAAAAAAACCTAAAAGTTCAAATCACCCCCCTTTCCCCCCATTGAAAATTAAAGGGTTAATAAATAAATAAATATACACATATTTGGTATTGCCGCGTTCAGAAATGTCCGATCTATCAAAATATAAAATCAATTAATCTGATTGGTAAACGGTGTAGTGGCAAAAAAATTCCAAACGCCAAAATTACGTTTTTTGGTCGCCGCAAGTTTTACGCAAAATGCAATAACAGGCGAACAAAACGTAGCATCTGCGCAAAAATGGTACCATTTAGAAACGTCAGCTCGAGACACAAAAAATAAGCCATCACTGAGCCATAGATCCGAAAAAATAAGAACGCTACGTGTTTCGGAAAATGGCGCAAAACGTGCGCCACTTTTATTGGACCTTGTGAATTTTTTTAACCCCTTAGATACAAGTAAACCTATACATGTTTGGTGTCTACAAACTCGCACCGACCTCAGGCATCATACCCACACATCATTTTTACCATATAGTGAACACCGTGAATAAAACATCCCAAAAGCTATTGTGCCATCACACTTTTTTGCAATTTTTCAACATTTGGAATTTTTTTGCTGTTTTCCAATACACCATATGGTAAAATGTATGGTTTCATTTAAAAGTACAACTTGTCCCGCAAAAAACAAGCCCTCATATGGCAAGATTGACAGAAAAATAAAAAAGTTACGGCTCTCGGAAGAAGGGGAGCAAAAAACAAAAACGCAAAAACGGAAAGTGCCCCGGGGCTGAAGGGGTTAAATTAAATAATTTAAAACTAAAAACACGGGGTCCCCCTCAAATTGGATCACCAGCCAAGGTAAAGCGGACAGCTGGGGTCTGGTATTCTCAGACTAGGGAGGTCCACTGTTATTGGACACTCCCCAGCCTGAAAATAGCAGGCTACAGCCGCCCCAGAAGTGGCGCATCCATTAGATGTGCCAATCCTGTCGCTTTGCCCCAACTCATCCCATTGCCCTGGTACGATGGCAAACTGGGTAATATATGGGGTTGATGCCAGATGTGTAATGTCACCTGGCGTCAAGCCCTGGGGTTAGTGATGTCACGCGTCTATCAGATACCTGATATCAATAACCCAGTCAGTAATAAAAATATAAAATAGACAACAAAAAAAGTTTTATTTGAAAAAGCACTCCCCAAAACATTCCCTCTTTCACCAATTTATTGAAAAGAACAATCAAATCCGGGTCCGGCGTAATCCAATAAGGGGGTCCCACGACGATCCATACCATAGCCACTGTCCCAGTCAATGAAGAACAGAATATTCACCTTTGGCTGGGAGACTAGTGCAGTGACCTGAGCTAACATCAATAGGTCAGCCCAGGTCACTGCAGGGGATGACAAGCGCTGCTGTCAGGAGGTTAGATGAGATCGTTACCTGCTGTGACGATCTGACGTCAGCGCTGTCACTGCCTTCCACTGTCCACCGCGTTCACAGCGAAGAATCGCGGGAGCCCGTGACGTCACCGCTAGTCACAGTTTCAGGCCGCCCGTGAGACTTGATGTGAGAACGTGGCGGGCATAGAAGGCAGTGACAAGCGCTGATGTCAGGAGTGCAGGAGATCATCACAGCAGGTAATGACCTCATCTAACCTCCTGACAGCAGCGCTCGTCATTCCCGTGACTGCCCGCACTGCGAGTGTGAGAAGCTGCTGATACTGCAGTGCGAGCAGCAGCGGGGCTGGCGGGGAGCGGGACAGACTGCAGGGGCACCAGACGGAGGTCACACGGAAGTGCTTCAGTGCAGCTTTCAGGGATTTTGCGGGCCCATTGACTTGTATTGAGTCACGGTCCGTTATTACGGAACAGAATAGGACATGTTCCATAATAACGGAACGGACATACAGCATTCGATGTGTTTTTTTTGTAGGATCGGATGCACACGGAAGTGCTACCGTGTACCATGTGAACCTACACAAGACATTGAAAAGATGGTCCTTTCCGTAGATCCGCAAAAAAATAGGAGCTGACCAGGACAAACGGAATGGTCATGTGAATGAGCCCTAAAACTGCATTAACCAACTCAGACGCGATCTGGTGTACAGAGCAGTGTCAGTAATAAAGAAGCTGCAGCACTTGCAGTCTCTTCAAAGAACTGAATATCATGGAAGCTGAGAGTCAGACCCCTCCAGATCTGATCTTGATGGTCTTTCCAAAGCATAGGTTATCTATTTTATGGGACTAAGAAACCCCTTCAATGCAATTCTTACTTTTGTTCATATTAGATTAATTGCTATAAATGTGAAAAATTTGAAATTTTTGAAAATATTTGCAAAATTACTCTATCTGCAATGCTAAGACTTGTGTATATTTTTAGAATGTCCCTCATTTGACCTTAGAAGTTTGTGGGATTCAGATTACGTATCGTGAGAACACAAATACACAGGACGGTAACTTCCCGCAATCTCCAGGAGCTTTCCTGGAGTGTTCGTATATTTATAGGCTTCAAAAATAAAGGTGTTCTGTACATAGCTTTAGGCATTTCATACATAATAGCAAATAGCAGAATTCATAGCTGCATAATAAGTAAGACACTCCCTGTGTCCACCCAGTTCATCACTTCTTTGTTCCATTGTTCTTGAGAACTATCGCATCCTAAGGCCTCATTCAGAAGACACCCATGGAAACACAGACCATTGTTCATCAATTGTTTTTTTATCAGAGTTTCATCAGTGTTTGACATTATAGTCCTTTTTTTAAAAAATTACTATATAATATATATATAATAGTTTACGATCTAGCTATGGGCGCTGGACTTTGCATCATTCTTGTCTAGTTCAGGCTTAAAAAAACAACTTACTGTACTAGATACCATTGGTAAATACAATGAATGGAAGCAAAGCCTACCAGGGCGGGAGACATATTGGTGTACCTGATGTAGATATATACGGCCTTTATGGTTTCATAAACAGATTTTCAAAATGTTGAGGAAACACAAAGTATATTAGAAATTTGCAGAAGTTTATACAATAAACGCATTTTTAAGATGTCTGCCATCACAAAATCAAAGAAAATCCCAACACTCCATAAATTTATATTTGTTCGGACCTTTATTCACATTCCTCATATTCCTGGAGGTTTCAGCTTGTCCCAAGCTTTTATCAACAGAGCTGATCCTACTGGGCACTACATTGTGACCCAAAAACTGGGCTCTTTTCTTTGTAGGCTTCATGGCATTTTCGGTGAACAGTAGAATGATGCTCTAGAATGAAAAGCTCTAACTTGGTCTGATTTTTTCCACAAGATGGTTTCCCAAAAGGATTTTGACTTCCTCACTTACATTTTGCCAATCTTCAGTAAAGCTTTTCTGTCTCTGTATCAGCAGTTGAGTAGTGATGGGCGAACCCCCCGATGTTCGGGAGACTCGCCCGAATGTTTTGTAAAGATCGAGTTCGGGTTCTGAGATAATGCAAACTTGCGTCCGAGCACGGAACTTGGACTTTACAGTTATGGGATGGGGCGGGGGGAGCTGTAAAATAAAGAATATGGTTAATAATAAATACTGTCATCATGCTTACAGGTCCCGCGGCACATCCTGCAGACTGTCTCCCGCCACTTCTGCATTCGATCATCGCTGTGCCCTCCCCGTAACCATCGCTGACGGTAAGACCATCTGTGACGTCATAGCCATGTGACCAGTCACGTGTGAATGTTGTATTACCTTGTCAGTTACAGACCGGTCACATGGCTATGATGTCATGCAAGGTCCAGTATTGTCAGTGAATCTTGCCAATACAAGGTGCTCGCCCAAGCATCTCGGTACTCTGTATACTCATCGAGTGCCGTGTACCGGCGAGATGCTCGGGCACATCCTTAGCTCCCCTCCCATGCAGGGATTGGCTGCCACACACTGCCACAGCCGGTGATGAATAGCGGCACCAGGAATGAGGTGATCGGACATCACCGTTGCTATAGTAACCCGCTCGTTAGGTTACTATGGCATCAGTGGCAGCGGTGACGTCACCGCTTACCAACCCGCAGCCTCTGCTCGATTACACAGCACGGGGAGCAGCGGCGTGTCTCCCCCCCCCCGTACTGTCTGATATAGCAGAACTAGATCGATGACAGAGGACCAGGATCTTGGAGGGGTGAGAGGGAGTAATGAAGATGGAGTCCCTAAGTGTGTCTGTGTATTTATTTCTAATAAAGTATTGTTTCTCTTTGTGGTGTCTTTTTTTTTTTTTTCAACCCATTATTGGAGATTCTTAATGGCCGGGTCAAAATTAGCCTGACCTTAATCTCCCACTTATCAAATTTGCTATGTTGCGTGTACCTCTGCATGCATTCTTCTTGCCATATAGATCTAAAGACTTTATTAGTAATGGATACTTTTTTTTCTCCATTTGCTACCAATAGATTGTGACTAGAGAGATAAGCGGACCCGTGAAAGTTCGGTTCGGCGGGTTCATCTGGACTTTAGATAAAGTTCGGTTGGGCATCTGCAATTGATCTGAGCACCATTATAAGTCACTGATTCGGCAGGTCGGGTCTCCGCACACATGCAGCCAGCCATAAACCGATCACTTGCGGGGGTGGATGGGCAGTGGTTTTGGGGTTTTTTTGTACACACATCTGATCACGTTGTAGTTATCCTCAGGGAAAGCCGTTCATGCAATGCAAGCTGCTTGCACTAGGCTGACCACTGACAGGCTTTGCTCAAGAATATTCGTGTATTTCGCACCATCCATCTTGCCATCAACTCGGACCGTTTTCCATGTCCCAGCTGCCAAAAAACACCCCCACAGCGTGATGCTGCCACCACCATGTTTCACTGTGAGGTTGGTGCTCTTGGGGTGAATAGGTTTGTTGGTTTGGCACCAGACATAGCGTTTACCTTGGTAGCAAAAAGTTCACTGTTAGTCTCATCTGACCACATACATTTGGGGAATCTCCTGCATGTCATTCAATCAAAATGCTCCTTACAGTTTTTGGCTGTAAGTAAAGGCTTTTTTCTGGGCATTCGTCCATAAAGGCCGGCTGTATGGAGTGTTCAGTTTATTGGGGTCATATGGACAGATACTCCAATCTGAGAACTCTACAGCTCCTTCAGGGTTACGTTTGGTCTCCATTCTGCATTTCTGATTAATGCCCTCCTTGCCCGGTCTGAAAGTTTTGGTGGGTGATCCTCTCTTTTCAGGTTTGTTGTGGTACCATGTACTTTTCATTTGATGATGATGGATTTGATGGTGCTTCGTGGGATCATCAGAGATTGGGAGATTTTTTTTTTTTTTTTATAACCCAACCCTGACTTGAACTTCTCAACACTTTGTGTGACTTGTTTGGAGATCTCCTTGGTCTTCATTATGTTGTTTGGTTAGTGGAGCCTTTTGCTTATTGGTGTTCCAACCTCAGTGGCCTTTCAGAAAAGGTGTGTATATTCTGACAGACCCCGGGACACTTAGATTGCACACATGAGTGAATACTTTTGCACATGGCAATTTTTATTTTATCCCATAAATTAAATTTTTGCCTATATTTTTTCTTACTTCACTTTGCTAACTTAAGTCTATTTAGTGCTGATGCATCATACATCTCAAATATACAAGTTGGGTGTTACTTGGGGAATAGTGATCACAAAATAATAAGTTTTCATGTATTCTTTAGTAAGATGTATAGTAGAGGGGCTACAAGGACACTAAACTTCAGGAAAGCAAATTTTAAACGGTTGAGAGATGATCTTAGTGCAATAAACTGGGATGATGTACTAAGTAATAAAAGTACACAAAGCAAATGGGAGACTTTTATGAGCATCCTGAATAGGGCTTGTGCAGAAAATATACCCTATGGGAGCAAACATTCTAGAAATAGGAGGAAACCCCTATGGCTAACTAGAGCTGTAAGGGAAGCAATAAAAGAAAAACAGAAAGCCTTAAAAGAATTAAAGAGGGTAGGTAGTGATGAGGCATTATATAATTATAGAAAATTAAATAAAATATGTAAAAAGCAAATTAAGTTAGCTAAGTTTGAGACAGAGAGACTCATTGCGAGAAAAAGTAAAAATAATCCTAAAATATTCTTTAACTACATAAACAGTAAAAAACTGAAAAGCGATAGTGTTGGCCCCCTTAAAAATAGTCTTGGTGAAATGGTGGAAGGGGATGAGGGTAAAGCCAACCTGCTGAATGACTTTTTTTCTACAGTTTTTATACAAGAAAATGCTATGGCAGATGACATGACCAGTGATACCATAAATTCACCCTTGAATATTACCTGCTTAACCCAGCAGGAAGTACGCCGCCGCCTCGAAATCACTAAGGTTGAGAAATCTCCGGGCCCGGATGGCATACACCCCAGAGTACTACAGGAATTGAGTTCTGTGATAGATAGACCATTATTTTTAATCTTCTCAGATTCCTTAATAACAGGGTCGGTACCGCAGGACTGGCGCATAGCAAATGTGGTGCCAATATTCAAAAAGGGGACAAAAACTGAGCCGGGAAATTATAGGCCGGTAAGTTTAACCTCTACGGTTCGTAAAATCCTTGAGGGTTTCTTGAGAGATGCTATACTGGAGTATCTCAAGGAAAATAACCTTATGACAGAGTATCAACATGGGTTTATGAGGGATCGATTCTGTCAAACTAATTTGATCAGCTTCTATGAAGAGGTAAGTTCAAGCTTGGACCAGGGAAATGCAGTGGATGTTGTGTACATGGACTTTTCAAAAGCTTTTGATACGGTGCCACACAAAAGGTTGGTACATAAAATGAGAATAATGGGGATAGGGGAAAATATGTGTAACTGGGTTAAAAACTGGCTCAGTGATAGGAAACAAAGGGTGGTTATTAATGGTACGTACTCGGACTGGGTCTCAGTTCATAGTGGTGTACCACAGGGGTCAGTATTGGGCCCGCTTCTTTTCAACATATTTATAAATGACCTTGTTGGGGGCATGCGGAATAGAATTTCAATATTTGCAGATGATACTAAACTCTGCAGGGTAATCAATACAGAGGAGGATAATTTTATATTACAGGGAGATTTATGTAAATTGGAGGATTGGGCTGAGAAGTGGCAATTGAAGTTTAATGTAGATAAATGTAAGGTCATGCACTTGGGTAGAGGAAATAACATTTATGATTATGTACTTAATTGTAGAACACTGGGTAAAACAGACACAGAAAAAGACTTGGGTGTATGGGTGGATGGTAAACTTCACTTTAGTGGACAATGTCAGGCAGCTGCTGCCAGGGCTAATAAAATAATGGGATGTATTAAAAGAGGTATAAGTGTTCATGAAAAAAATATAGTTCTACCTCTGTACAAGTCACTAGTGCGACCGCACTTAGAATACTGTGTACAATTCTGGTCACCGATATATAAGAAGGACATAGCTGAACTGGAGAGGGTGCAGAGAAGAGCGACCAAGATTATTAGAGGAATGGGTGGGCTGCAATACCAAGACAGGTTATTAAACTTGGGGTTATTTAGTCTGGAAAAACGAAGGCTTAGGGGAGATCTAATCACAATGTATAAATATATGAGGGGACAGTACAGAGACCTTTCCAAAGATCTTTTTAAACCTAGGCCTGCGACTGGAACACGGGGGCATCCGCTACGTCTTGAGGAAAGAAGGTTTAATCATAATCACAGACGAGGATTCTTTACTGTACGAGCAGTGAGACTATGGAACTCTCTGCCGCATGATGTTGTAATGAGTGATTCACTACTAACATTTAAGCAGAGCCTGGACGCCTTTCTTGAAAAATTTAATATAACCAGTTATGTATATTAGATTTTATGACAGGGTATTGATCCAGGGAACTAGTCTGATTGCCGGATGTGGAGTCAGGAAGGAAATTTTTTTCCCCATTAGAACTTGTTTGCCACATTGGTTTTTTTTTGCCTTCCTCTGGATCAACATGTTAGGCTACGGGTTGAACTAGATGGACTTAGAGTCTCCCTTCAACCTTAAAAACTATGATACTATGATAGATAAATTATTATTATTATTATTTATTATAGCGCCATTTATTCCATGGCGCTTTACAAGTGAAAGAGGGTATACGTACAACAATCATTCACAGTACAAGACAGACTGGTATAGGAGGAGAGAGGACCCTGCCCGCTAGGGAATGGGTGATGGTACAATAGGTGAGGACAGAGCTGGTTGCACAGTGGTCTAAATATTAAAACATAAGTTGTAATGTAACCAAATAGGTAAAAAGCCAAAGGAGTGAATACTTTTCCAAACCACTGTACATACAGATTTAATTTAAAGGTGAAAGAAAGACTATTTGAAAATTAGAAAATGAAACCTGGGCCAACTATGGCTAATTACACTTTGAATATTTCAGAAATTTCCATCTTTTTGCTTAATATTGACTTAATTACATCAGATTTCTTAAAAAAAAAAAAAAAAGTCCCAAAAGTAGATTGACAATCAAGTCAAACAAATGAGTAATATATATTTGACTTTACCTTTTTTGGTACAATATCATATCTGTGAGTGGCAAAAGAAAAGCGCAGTAACTGCATTTAATTGTTTCTGATAAATGTACATCAGCTTGGAGGACTTTAGCCAATTTCTTCCCACAAAATCGCTTAAAACCTGTTATGTTGGTGGATTTTCTCCTATGAGGTTCAGTTCCTTCCATAACATTTGTATAGGATTAGTGTCAGTACTTTGACTGGGTCATTCCAAAACTTTAACACTTTTTGTTAACCCCCTTCACAGGGGTTCATATGTCATGTTCTGGCTTTTGATGTGGGGGTCACACGCTGAGCCCGCATCTTTCCCTGCACATGTCAGCTGATCTGATCAGCAGACATGTGCTTCTAGCAGCCGCGGGTAGAGCGGAGATCCGGCCACCACTGTTCGCCAGTTAAATTACACTGTCAGTTTCTGACAGCGTGATTTACCAATCACTGGCGGGGAGCGTGCCATTCCCCACTCCCATCGGCGGCCCTGTCACGTGATTGCTGGGTGCAGATGGGTTGTCAGGACAGCTGGAGGTCACCTGATGACCCCTGTGTCTGTCATTACGATCCTACCGTGAACAGCGGCTGTGATCCGCCATTTATAGGAGATTGATTTCTGCTGTACAGAGCAGTACTGATGCTGATGCCCTGCTCTGTGCAGCACAAGCGATCAGATGATCACAGCTTCGAGTCCCCTAAGGAATCTGATAAGTCCTATAAAAAGTAAAAAAAACACAAGTTCACATCCCTCCCCTTTGGCCCTATTGAAAATAAAACTATAAAGAAAAAAATACACATATTTGGTATCACTGTATTTAAAAATATCTGATTGGATCAATTTATTTTATATTTTGACCAATCAGTAAACATCGTAATCGGGAAAAAAAAATAGGAATGCCAGAATTACGCATTTGTGTTCACCACAACATTGCAATAAAATGCAATGAAAGGCGATCAAAACATCACTTCTCCCCGAAAATCGGTATCCATAAAAATGTCACCTCAGGGCACAAAAAATAAGCCCTCACATAACCCCAGATCCCGACAAAAACATTACAGTTCTTGGAAAATGGCTACAAAATTATTTTTTTTTTAATTTATTTTATTTTATTTTTTTTTACAAATTTCAGCATTTTTTACCACTTAAATTATATATATATATATATAAAAAAAAAAGTATACACATTTGATAGCTATGTACTTGTATTGACCTGGGGAATCATACTGCCTGGTCAGTTTTACCATATCGGGAACATAGTAAATAATAAACCTAAAAAGAAAATTGTGCAATTGCACTTTTTTTTTTTTTTTTGTAATTTCACTTCACTTGGAAATGTTTTCATATTTTCTAGTACACTATATGGTAAAATAAATTGTGTCATTCAAAAGTAAAACTCGTCCCGCATAAAAACAGAGCCTGATATGGTTATATTGATGGCAAAATAAAAAAATGATGGCTCCTGAACAAGAGGAGAAAAAAAACGTAAACCGAAAATGGTGAAGGATTTAAACTATTCTTATGTAGAACAACTTGTCGGCTTTGGGTCATTGTCTTGCTGCATAATCCACATTCGGTTGAGATTCAGCTCCTAGACAGATGTCCCGACATTTTCTTTTAGAATTTGCCAATGGTATTCAGAATTTATTGTTCCATTAAGGGCTCTTTTCCACTTGCGTACCGCTTACGATGTGAGAGCGTCGGAGGTGATATGCTAATGGCCCTCTGCTGCGTGCGTCAGCCGAGGGTCATGTGACTGTGTTGCGATCTTGCGATCGTATATCAGCCTCGGAGAAGAGGGGGAGCACTTTCTCCCCATCTCTTCTGCTGTCTGTCCCTGCGTATATCGCACTGCAGTCACAGAACATGCGAGTGCAGTGCGATGTTTCACATGCTCACATAGGCTTGTATAGGGGTGCGTGAGCCGAGACTCTATGCAAAACGCAGCGTGCTGTGATTGCACCCAGAGCACGATTCGTGTTGAAAAATAAAAGGAAAGAGGAAAATACCTCATTGATGTAACACTGGTGCAAATGCAATCCGCTATTTTTTTTTCTTTTTATAATCGGATCGCACTCGCAGCAGAAAATCGCACGTGGAAAAGAGCCCTAATAGTGGCAAACCATTATGACACATGTGCAGAAAAACAGGCTCAAATCATGATCCGACCATCACTGTGTTTCACAGTGATTTTTGCCATGCTGTTTTTTTCTTTTTTCCAAACATAACTTTCTAATTTAAACCAAAAAGCTCTATTTTGGTCTCCGCCATTCACAAAACATTGTTACAATGCCCCCCCCAAAAAAAAAAAAATGAAGAACTCCGTCCACCCACCCCCCAGAAGTGATCTGTTTTATGGCTGGGTTACATGTGGACGTAGACCCGGACTTGGGGTTCAGGTCAATTCCGGGTCCCAATCTGAACTATATCTAAGGTCCAGATGAACCCGCCCAACCGAACATCCACAGCTCCATTCATCTCTAATCTTAAGCAGACTGGCGGTGAGAGCAGTGACTGTTTCCTTCAAAAATTCTGCCATGCACACCATTGTTTTTCAGTTTACGGTTGATGGTGGACGTATGAATATTAAGGAGTACATTGCACGTTGCGACATTGCAAGCCGATGGTAGCGATGCCGAGCGCGATAGTCCCCGCCCCCGTTGCAGCTGCGATATCTTGTGATAGCTGCCGTAGCGAACATTATCGCTATGGCAGCTTCATACGCACTTACCTGCCCTGCGACGTCGCTCTGGACGGAAAACCGCCTCCTTCCTAAGGGGGCGGGTCGTGCGACGTAACACGGCAGGCGGCCAATAGAAGCAGGGGGGCGGAGATGAGCGGGACGTAAACATCCCGCCCACCTCCTTCCTTCCTCATTGCAGCTGGGACGCAGGTAAGGAGATGTTCCTCGCTCCTGCGGCTTCACACACAGCGATGTGTGCTGCCGCAGGAACGAGGAACAACATCGTAACATCGGTCCGTTCGAAATTATGAAAATGACCTACGCTACACCGATCATATGATTTCGACGCTTTTGCAATCGTTAATCGTAGTAAAAATGATTCACATACTCCGATGTCGACAGCGACGCAGGATGTGCGTCACTTTCGATTTGACCCCACCGACATCGCAGGTGCGATGTCGTAGTGTGCAAAGTACCCCTAACATTAGAGGCCTTTAATTGTTTATAGATTACCTTGGGTTCTTTAGTGATTTTGCAGACTATTTTATGCTTGGAACCAGGCTTTATTGGACAAATCACTAGGGAGGGTAATAATGGTCTTGATTTTTAATTATTACTACATGACCTCTTTGACTGTGGACTGGTGGAATCCATTAGAGATGGTTGTGTAACTTTTTTCCATCCTGTTGAGAATCAACAACACTTCTTAGAATGTTCTCAGAAATCTTTTTTTTTTTTGTGTCATTATAAACTTCCACAAATTTGTTGTGAAGATCAGTCTTTGATAGACGCCTGTTCTTTAAATAAAACAGGTCATCAACGTACACGTGATTGTCATTCCATTGATTAGAGTATGGTGTTTTCAGTCTCACTCTCCTAATACTAAAGGTTCACATACTTTTGCCTGTCACCTGTTGATATTGGATCATTTTCCTCAATAAAATAATTACAGTAATCCAATATCTTTGATTTGGATTTTTTATTTACTTTTTGTGCTTGTGGGAAAATCTTATCTACTTTTAAGTCATATTTATTCAGAAATATGGAAAATTCTGAAGGGTTCACAAACGAGCATGGCGAAAAATGAGAAGTTGTTACTTAGTGAGCAACCTTTTGGTTAATTCTTACTTTTTGGCTTGGAAAAAAAAATCTGAAACATTTTTACACATTTACAGTATATTCTATTAAAGCGGGGGTCCACTATTAAGCATAGTGGCCACATCGATGTAAAGCTGTGACAGAAGGCTTTTTTTCAATACCTTCTGTTGTCACTTCTGCCTGTGAGCGGCGCTATCGTTGTCCACTCACTTCCTATCACGTGACCTGTGCTGCTGTGACCGCTGATGTCAGGTGATTTTATGTCAACTTCCGGAATTTGAAGTTGACCCAGCATCACCGAGGCAGGACCCAGTCTCCCTGAGTGACTGGGCTGCGTTTCATCGCACGTCACAACCCATCCTCTCGCACATTCTCTCCTTCACCGCAGAGCACCGCATGCTCGAGCGACAGTAGGCTGTGATGTGCGGTGAAACTCAGCCCCCAGCCCAGTCACTTACGGTGACTGGGTCCCACCTCTGTGATGCCTGGTCAACTTCCAATTCCGGAAGTTGACATGATATCACCGGACATCAGAGGTCACTGCGGCCAGGTGGTGGGAAGTGAGCTGACAGTCCGCTCACAGGTAGAATAAACAACAGAAGGTATTTAGAAAAAGCCTTCTGTCTCAGCTTTACATCGATGCGGCCACTATTCTTTGTAGTGGACCACCTCCTTAAATACATGAGATCATAATACCTGCCAGGAGGATTTTATACCTCAAAGTAATGGCATGTATGTACAGGTGCTTTCATGTTGATTAAATTCATATCTTGATTGTAGAAGTAGAAGTCCAAGTTGCCCTTTCTGAGGAATCCAGCTTTTAAATTTTATTCAAATTAGCTGCTTTGGATTGAGAGGTTACACTTGCAGCTCTCCTGCCCTTCCTCCCTATTCTCCTCCTGCCTACTTCCTGTGTCTGATTTCACAGGTCACTTATTTCAGTTAGCTGCCTCCCCTGACCTGACAGGTGGCGGACTGAGAATAGTGAAGGAAGAGTAGGGGAGCTTGCAAGTGCTTTGGATTAAGAGGTTGCACTTGCAGCTCTCCTGCCCTTCCTCCCTATTTTCTGCCTGCCTTCTTCCTGTGTTTGACAGGCTACTCTTCTTTTAGTTAGCTGCCTCTTCTGACCTGTCAATCAGACACAGGAAGCAGTTGGTGGGCTGAGAATAGCGAAGGAAGGCAGGGGATCTGCAAGTGCAATGTCCAACCCCAAAGCACTTGCAGTTAATTTGCATATGATCGCAACACTGGATTTCTCAAAAATGGCAAAATGGATTTCTACAATAAAGGCATGGATAGACCTCTGTGCATACATTCTATCATTTTGAGGTATAAAATCTTTCCTTGTGGCCTGCGCCTCAGATGTTTAACATAACTCTTATATTAGACTTGGAATGGTCCCACTTCCAAAAATAGTGTCAATGGTTCTCCAGTTCTGCACCTGCAGCCATTATAACCATGATGGAAAACTTTTAATCCATTGCAGCCACGGCCTATTGGTTCTTTCCTTCATGTCGCTCCACATCGGCTTTAATTGAAAAATTATGCACAATTTTGGCACAAAAGAAAATAGAGTGATATTTATAATATTTAACATATATTTATAATCCACTGTTCCAATTTTTTATTTTTGCATTTTTGGGGGCTATAACACTTTTTTTTTTTTTTAATTAACATACCTACGCCAACATTTTTACTAAGGAAAGCATTTCCAGAGTATTTTTTTTTTCTTGCGCCTTTCTAGGTATGCACATTATGTGATATAATTACAGGCACAAAGTAGCGTATCATGTTGGCGGTAGGATTGTCGTGGAATTTATAAGGGTGAAGGTAATTATGTGGAGGGGGCACTGGATGGCTTAAATGCACTGACCCAGCTGCAAGCTGTTAATGTAATGATTTTAGGATGGCTGAAGCTATTTATAACATCGAGATGGGAACCCTACAAGTCAGATGTTTTATTTTGCACTGATCAAGCTCCATCCGTGAAATCCATAATCCTCCATAAATGTCATTATCACACAGTGTATTGTAAACGGAATGTTTGGAAATGATCATCTCCGGAATGTAACATTTGCATATGTCTCATTCCATTAGGTGTATAGTGGTGGATATCATGGGGACACCTCGGAAACATTTCTGGTTGGAAACGTGGATGAAAATGGACAGAAGTTAGTGAAGACCGCCAGGAGATGCAGAGATGAAGCAATAGCAGCCTGCAAGCCAGGAGCTCCCTTCTCTGTAATCGGAAACACAATCAGGTGACCAGCAGAATGTAGTGACAAGCGATGGGAAGGCTGGCAAGTGGGACAGAGGTTATTGGTAGTCTGGAAGAAAGCTGATGACATGTTTTTATGATTCAAAACCATCATTTGACTGATACCAGTGTGCGAATGACTACACTGTACTGCTGTGCTTGGGCAAGAAAGATTTTTGTAAAAGTGAATTACCTGCGGGTCAGTAAAGATAACTGCATAAAGAGACAAAGATGTCCATAAAATAACTGACTTAAAATTTTAGACTTGGCTGCCGACAGCCTTGAAAAGCAAAAAAATAATAAAAAAAAAAAGATATAGCGCTATAGTAATATTAGTGAGCGATACAAGCCGTATACAGTGCCGTAAATAACAATAGTAATAGAATAAATATATTTCTGTCCAAAAATAAATGTACAAAACTTAATAAAAGTGTAGATCCACACTCCAAGTATAAAAACACAATGTAGTGTTCATGCGTCAATGGCGAAAAATGAAAACTCAACCATCAAAGTAGGTCATAATTTATTTATATATTTTTTACTAAAGTGACGCCTTCAATTTCCATAGCACAATATTGGAGTTACACATGGTAGCAGTTACTGGGAACCGTTTTTCCACATGAATAAAATACATTTTTATATTGCACTGATGCATTAGGCAATTGTTTATGCAATTCATGCTTGAGACATTCTTGTAAACTTTTTGTTTTAAATGGGTTTTTTTGTATTATAGATTGATAGATACATATATGTAAAAAAACATAGCAAATTAAGATTTTTTTCAGTAATGTTTTTATTGTGAACACATGTCTTCACAATTTTTCCTATTTTATGGTTTTGATTCTGGTTTATAGTGACTGTATTTTTTTCCCAATTTTTCCCATTTTATTGTTTTGATTCTGATTTATAGTGACCATATTTTTTCCCATTTTATGGTTTTTACTGTGGAAATATTGTGCAAATATGGTCACTATAAACCACAGTAAAAACCATAAAATGGGAAAAAATATGGTCACTATAAACCAGAATCAAAACCATAAAATTGGAAAAATTGTGAAAAAATATGGTCACTATAAACCAATTTTATAATTTTTATTCTGGCTTGTAATGAACACATCTTTTCCAATTTTATGGTTTTTATTCTGCTTTTATTCTGGTTTACAGTGACCAATTTTTTCTTAACTTGTGATTTTTATTGTGGTATACAGTGACCATATCCTTTCACAATTTTTCCTACTTTGTTTTTTTTTGTGGTTTAAGGTGACCATATTTTTTCACAATTTTTCCCATTTTATGGTTTTTATTCTGGCTTCTATTCAACACATCTTTTCTGATTTTTATTTTTTTTTATTCTGGTTTTATAGTATTCATATTTGTTCACAATTTTTCCCATTTTATGACTTTTATTGTGGTTTATAGTGACTATATTTTTTCACAATTTTTCAAATTTTTTTGTTATTCTGGCTTATCATGAGCACATTTTTTCCAA
>NC_134359.1:58552893-58615393 GCF_048569485.1 Anomaloglossus baeobatrachus
TTTTTAACACACTGACACTTGTACAGGTTTAGGTAATTTAAAAAAAGTAACGCACGTTCTTCTTTAAAGGGGTATTCCCATCTCCAAAATACACCAATTAGAAATGTAGTATAGTTCTCCTGATTAACTATGTCTCTTACCTCATGTGCAGGGCATTGCAGCTTAGGTATCCATGGTTATGACCACGCATATAGTCACAGTTAGCCTGGATTCACATGATCTAATGTGATATGCTAATGACCCTCGGTTCGCGCTGTGCTGCCAGCATGATCCGAGTGTCATGCAACTGTGATCTGATGCTACGATCGGATCACAGCTGTGGAGGAGAGGGACGGATTAATCTCCCCATCTCCAACATTGTCAGCTGTTGCGATTATCGCACTCCACTTGGATGTTATCCGAGTGCAGTCCATTGTTTGACTTGCACCCATAGACTTCTATGGGTGCGAGTGACACGTCTCTCGCTGACAATCACTGCATGCGTCGACTTTTCGCTCATCCAGAATCTGGATTAGAAAAAAGATGACCATCTGCTCTCCCTCATTGAATAACATTGGTCCGAGTGCAATATGGGATTTTCTCGCACTGCACTCGTACGATTCATATGCTTGTGTGAGCATACCCTTAGTTGCTAGTGTCATAAGCATGGATACCTAAGGTCCTGCACTGCCCTGCACATGAGGTAAGAGACATGGCAATATCAGGAGAACTATACTACATTTCCAATTGGAAGGATTTACTAATATTATTATTATACCTACTACATATTAGGATGGGATCTTGGAGATGGGAATAACCCTTTAAGTTAATCTAGTGTAAGACACCCTTTTATAGACTAAAGTAGTAGCCGTTACAATTCAGAATACAGTTTTTTAAGACCGTAGAGTGCAATAGCTAAAATTCTGTATTTTTTTTGCCAAGATGCCAGAGGCTGATTGCCCTCTCTAACACAAAAATTACTAGCTGTCCCATATACAAAATGTATGTGAAAGGCTAGATTATAACTAGAGATGATTGAATCTTCTGAAATTCACCATGAATCGCAATAATGCAAAGCCTCCAATTCCCTAAAGATATATGTATAACACTCTAAGGTCCTTATGATTGTACTCAACCCCTTTCAAACTCTTAAATGCAAGCACAGCTTTAGTAATGTCAGTGACCTCACCATAGAGATCAATGGTAACCCGTTAGTAACTAATAGCCCATTTAATATCACTGCGCATGGACAGAATTGTCATGTTTGATTTTTAATTAAAAAAAAGTTAAAAAAATTCTCTGAATTATTGGTGATGACTCTGCAAACTGTTCTGAGGAGGACACGAACTCAAACTGACAGAGTCGCTGTCAGAAGTAACCTCATCCTGATCTTAATGAGACAAGTGATTTGCCATACATTCCATAATGCCCTCCACTTCCTCCCCACTAATATGCAAAGAAGGCCAATTGTGGTCTGAAGACTAATGCCCAAAAGGCTGGTGTCAGTAATGGTGGTAGTGCTTTTCGAACACATTCTTGGGTATGTTTTTTCTTTCTTTTACACTATTATGTCCATTGTAATTGCCAGATTTTCTTTTACTATACAGTTTGTACAACACTCTAAGTATTGACAGTCTTTTCAACCCCAATTATTCAACAATTTCCAAGAAGGACCTAACAAGGTGGATACAGATCCAAAACGTGGGAGCAGGCGGCAGTACAGGTGTGATGTGTATAGTTGCCAAATTGGACTAGAAAAGCAAGTGTGCAAAAAGAGACTTGCAACATTAATGTCTCTATTATTTTTTTTATTTTTATTTTTTTAAACAAAATTCAACTTCCCTTTTAAAAATGATGTAATAAGAAATACTAGATAGGTACACACCCAAAAAGCCTGCACCTGCAACAGGTTGCTGTATTGAGATATGTACATATGTTTTACTAGGCAAATTTTATATATGTGCAAACAAAAATGTTTACAACATGCACACTTTTTTTCGGGTGGACAGTTGCTGCTGAATGTGTGGATTTTAGGGAATTTTCTTTAGTATTTTAGTCAATAGTTATTCACACATTCACAAAAAGAACTGCACAAAAATGCAGAGACTCCGCATAGTGGCTTGTGACTAGCAAGCACATTGACCCTGAATGACACAAATTTTTTTTTTTTTTTTTTTACAAAAATAAAAAAAAATCTGAAATACTGACCTCAGGTGACCTCATTGAACTGAGTGATGCCACCTGAGCTTGGGTTACCTGCACAGGTGGAGGACTATGGGAACCTCCACCTGTGATTGCAAATAACTTGAGTAACATTACCACTGATCGCGTGGCTCATTCATTCTTTGCCTAAAGCTCACAGCGGGCAGTCATGTTCTATGCTTGCGCGCGAACACTTCACATGTAGCAGAGCTGGAATCATCATGAGACCTCATGCGGATTAGGTCAACCTGGGTGTTTTGGGGGTTAATAAAGGGGTGAATTGGGATGTGTGTTTTTGTACTTTATTTGAAATAAAGAATTTTTTTGGTGTTTTGTGTTTATTTCTCAACATATACAGATTAGTAATGTGGGATCTCATAGACGCCTCCCATTAATAATCTAGGGCTTAGCAGCTGTGAGCTGTTATTAACCCCTTATTACCCCAATTGCCACCACACCAGAGCAATCTGGATGATGCGGATAAAGGTCTGGGATTGTCGCATCTAATGGATGCGACAATCCTGGACCATTGCAGGCTGCTATTTCTAGGCTGTTGGACCAATAACCATGGACCTCCCCAGCTTGAGAATACCAGCTCCCAGCTGTCGGCTTTATCATGGCTTGGTATCAAAAATGGGAGGACAGCTCGCAGTTTTTTAAAAAAAAAAAAAAAAACACAGCATGCACTTCCTCTTATTTTGATAGACAGCCAAGATAAGTGCACGGCGGGGGGCTACAGCTCATAGCTGTATGGTTTATCTGTGCTGGGTATCATAATACGGGGACCCTATGCCACTTCTTTTATTTTTACATCAAACTAGACACACACAGTGCCTCTGGTTGGTTGGTTGCAGTAAGACAGTGCCCCCAGCCTGTGTGACAGCATGTCGGACTGCAACCAATCAGAGATGCCGGGACTGCCGGTGGACAGGGGAAGCAGTGCATATGGATGAAGATAATGAGCGGCCCTGGAAGTAGAGTGAGCAACCTGGAAGCAAAGTTACAGCCGCGTGGAGACTGGTAAGTATAAAGCGCTTGCTCTAATTCCCCTATCCTTTCTACCACCATTTTTAAGCTCCTGATTTGGCTCGCCATAGACTTATATCTTGACCGGCATCCAACCAAATTTCCAGGAACAACTCTGGGCCCAAACCGGGCCTTTGTGTTTTCTTTAACCCGATTGGACACGCCGATCCTGGGTATCTCAGAGTCCGCCCATTACTAGTAAAGAGTTATTTCCAAAAAGTCAGAATGCTGGAGCCCCCACCGATCCTGAGAATGGCGCTCTGAAATGCCCTTTTGTAATGGAGAAGTAGCTGCACATGCATGCTACAGTATTGAGGCTGCTTTACACGCAGCGACATCACTAGCGATGAAGCTGGTGAAAGCACCCGCCCGCATCGGTTGTGCGTCACGGGCAAATCGCTGCCTGTGGCGCACAACATCGCTTGGACCCGTCACATGGACTTGCCTGCCTAGCGACACCGCTGTGGCCGGAGAACCGCCTCTTTTCTAAGGGGGCTGCTCGTGCGGCATCACAGCGGCGTCAGTAAGCTGCCACTCAATAGAAGCTGAGGGGTGGAGATGAGCGGCCGTAACATCCCGCCCTCCTTCCTTCCTCATTGACGGCAGCCGCCAGTACGATGTTGTTCCTCGTTCCTGTGGTGTCACATGTAGCGATGTGTGCTGCCGCAGGAACGATGAACAACATCGTACCTGCAGCAGCAACGATATTTGAGATTAGAACGACGTGTCAAAGATCAACGATATGGTAAGTATTTTTGATCGTTAACGGTCGTTCCTGCGTTTCACACGCAACAACGTCACTAACTAGGCCGGATGTGCGTCACGAATTCCGTGACCCCAACGACATCTCGTTAGCGATGTCGTTGCGTGTAAAGCCCCCTTTATGCCATTTAATCTCTAAGGAATTGCTGGAGAATGGAGTTCTGTGTTTCCAAAGGATGGACCCTCGCCAATCCTGTGGATAAGTGATAAAGGTTTATATCCAAGATTAAACGTTAAGGCACTGTTCCCCACCTCCACTCCTCAAGAGCAACCAACAGTGCATGTTTTCATGATTTCCCTAGTATTGGATAGGTGATAATTGCATCTCCTGTGCAATACTCAGTGAATCCTGAAAACATCCACTGTTCATGGCCCTTGAGGAGTGGAGTTGGGGAACACTGCTTTAAAGGGAAGTTGTCACCCCATTTGATGTATCTAACCTATTAATATGGGCATACAGGTAATGGGGTGCTGAGTACTGTATGCCTCCTATCAGATGCCGCCTTGTGGAAAAATCATCTTTTATCCCTCTATGTAAATGAGGTCTTCCAGGCTATGGGGCAGTTGCAGCCCAGAACATTGCGCTGCCTCCTTACTTCATTTTTATAGCTGTCGCTTTCCATCAGCGTCATAGCATCCCTGTAATGTCTAATTGTGGTCCTGAAGTCGTGCGCCTGTGAACCACAATTGCTGACATTCCACTGTACTGTTCCACTCTTCTTTGGGCATTGGTTCACAGGTGCTGGATCACTGGAGCGGAAGTAGCAGTGACTTTCTGGCGCCTGCGCAGAACAAACATGAAGCCAATGCCCACCCATAACAGTGGAACACTATAGTGGAACATCGACAGGTGCGGGATTTCAGAACCACAACTATTTTCCCCAGGCATACTGTGACGCTGATGGGAGGCGACACATACGCTAATGAAACAAGGAGGCAGTGCTATCTTCCTTGTAGTATCTGCACCATAGCCTGGAAGCTCTCCTCTAAATAGAGGGATAAAATATGATTTTTCCAGAAGAAGGCATCTGATCTGCGGCATGCAGGTATGTTTATTTTCAGTACTCTATTACTTGTATGTCCATATTAATGGGTTAGATACGTCAAATGCAGGGACTGATACCCTTTAAGGAAATTTTTTTTAAAAGATTAGGGGAAAAAAAGAATTGTTTATATCAATATGGAAATAGTTACAAAGATTTATTTATTACCTGATACTATGGGTCTCATTTGCAGAAAAAAAATGAAGGTTATAATTTTCCAAATAGAGTATGTATCCTCAGCAGAGGTCACCACTACTTCCCAAAAGTGACATCAGTGTCCTCCTCAAATGTGCAAAAAAAAAACAACAAAACACTAGAATAATCCCGTAGTTCAATTATGGCTTATATAGAGAACATGTTGCATTTCATTGTAAGGCTATGTGCCAACGGCACTATGTACCCGTGGATATATCCGCAGGTACGGCCGCAGGTGTCCCGCAGCTGCTCCGCGGAATCCGCAGCTATACATAGCAGCAGGATTCCAGCGAAATATCTGCGGTACACCTGCGGACATTCGTGCAACTTACTTGTGGAAGTCCCGGCCTCTATCTCCAAAGTGGAGGGCCGGCATTTCCACAGGAATAATTGACATGCAGTTATGTGCAGCTGCGGGACATCCGCAGCATATTCCGCAGCTGCACATACCGCAGCATGGACACAAACACTCCCCATGTCCCATAGGATAACATGGGGAGTGTCTGTACTTGCTAAAACCTGCGGATTTATCTGGAAAATCCAGATAAATCTGCAGGTTTTCCGCGGCAAAATGCGCGGGTACAGAGTCCCGTGCTCACATAGCCTAAGGATAAAATACTAGTCAGTGGTGTCACTTGAAGCTCTTGTAACTGGGCCTCATTTGCCATTTACTAAACTGGGATCTTCTTATGTGGCCATCAGAAACTAGAGCTCACGGTCAACTGTGTTTGTGAAATAATAAATAAAAAATTTTTTGCTACGCTTGATCTAGTCATTATTAATAGAGATGAGTGAATAGTGAAATATTGGGGTTCGGGTTATGCTATCCAAATACCGAGTACTATTCCAATATTTGTCACGAATAACAAACTTAACGCAAGATATTGGGGAACCCGAGCTTTTTTATGGTAAATCTTCAAGAAAAATGCTTGCGTTTCCATTGACTTGCATTAGATTCATTATTCGTGACGAATACTGGAATAGTACTCTATATTTGGATATCATAACCCGAATATTTAACTATTCGCCCATCTCTAATAATGCAACTTAGGGGTAACTAGGACATAAGAATAGACAGAACGCAATCTCCAAAGGAAATTGGTTGCAACAAAGATCAGGTAGGTTGATAAATAGAACCCTGCCAATCACTAGACCAAGGCACATGAGATATATTTATGCTTTTGGGATAGTGTGGGCACATGGATATCTCCACACCCTCTGCTACTGGTGCAAGCTCGTACATACAGCTGAAATCCTGCTGCAATGACAACTCCATAATTACCAAATATTATAATGGAAACTGCCTCCATGGAATCATGGCAGCTGGGGCCTGACAAAGGCCCCATGTATTCCATGTATATTATCCTATAAGGTCCTAGCAAAATAACTGTCAGGCTGTAATATACTTGCAGTGTATTATAGGAGTTAAGACGGAACCAAAAAATTGTAAAAAAACAAAGTGTGTAGTAAAAAAATTAATTGAAATCATTTGTCAATATAACATTTCCGTGTAGTGCAAGAATAGGGAATTAAACCAATAAATTGACCCATGTAATAAGGTTAAAAGGGTTTTCAATTTTAAAAACTGTGATGGTCAATCTATTAGATACTAATGAAAAAAGAAGTGCAGATAATACTCACGATCCCCGGGTCCAGTAATGGATCCGTGCCACATCTCCCATCTCTGTGTTTTGAATGATGTGATCACCCACTGCAACCAATCACTGAGCTAAAGGTGAGTACTATCTGTATTTATTATTTCTTATATTTGACTGTCTGGAGATGACTTTTTCTAAAAGTGGAAAACCTCTTTAAAATAGAATGGCGGAATTTCTGCTATTCGCCATTAAACACCACTAAAAATGTTTTAAAGGGAACCTGTCACCAGATTTGGGGCCTATAAGCTGCGGCCACCACCAGTGGGCTCTTATATACAGCAATCTAACATGCTGTATATAAGAGCCCAGGCCGCTGTGTAGAACGTAAAAATCACTTTATAATACTTAAACGGTCGCTGCGGTGTCGTTCGGCCATCTTAATCTTAGTCCTCCTTCTGAAGCCTGTGTGCATGACGCGTCCTACGTCATACACACTTGCCGGTCCCACGCAGGACCTCAATGTTGGTAAGTGTATATGATGTAGGACGCGTCATGCACCCCAGCTTCAGAAGAAGGACAACAAAGATGGCCGAAAGAGGAGGCACCGGAGAACGAAAATGCCCATCTGATCATACTCCACCGCAGCGTTCATTTAGGTAAGTATTTTATAAAGTGATTTTTATGTTCTACACAGCGGCCTGGGCTCTTACATACAGCATGTTAGAATGATTTATATAAGAGCCCACTGATGCTGGCCGCAGCTTATAGGCCCCAAAACTGGTGAAATTGGAAAGGTAATGAAGTTCTATTTTTATTACAATTTTACGTTCTTTATTATGCGTCCAGTATAAAAATAAACCTCTTTACAAGGGGTCAAGATTCAGAGTATCCTGTTTTGGCTAAAGATTATTTGCAAACAGATGTTTTCATGGTAACAGACTACAAACATATCCTGTATAGTCAGATACTGCAGTTATATAATCACTTCCACCTGTCCCCATTTTCCCTGCATACTTTCAGTAAGTTGCAAGGAGTCGAGTATTATGGAACATGTCTGCAGGATCAGACTATATAGAGCAAGGATCCCCAACCTGTTGCTCAGAAGCCACATGTGGTTCGCAGGCTCATGATGTGTGGCTCATGACTGGCTTCCAACTTGGTGCATAAACTCTAGGTCTAACAAATTGCTACGAAGAGCAGGTCCCCAGATGGTGACTTTTGTGAGAAGCCCCACATAGAAGAGCAGATTTTAATAGGGGTAAGGTAGTATACCTAAAATGGTGGCTCTGGGTATCACTACTGTGAGGGGGGAGGAGCTGAATGTGGCTCGCAACCCACTCGCAGAGCTGGATATGGCTCACAACCCTCTCTGAGCCCAATGTGGCCTGCGACCCTCTCTCAGAGCTGAATTTGGCCTGCGTCCCTCTCTCAAAGCTGAATGTGGCTCATTACGCTCTCTCTGAGGTGGATGTGGCTCGCGACCCTCTCTGAGGTGGATGTGGCTCGCGACCCTCTCTAAGGTGGATGTGGCTCGCGACCCTCTCTGAGGTGGATGTGGCTCGCGACCCTCTCTGAGGTGGATGTGACTCGCGACCCTCTCAGAGCTGAATTGGGCTCGCGACTATCTCTCAGAGCTGAATGTGAGCCGCGACCCTCTCTGAGCTGATTGTGGCTTGTGACCCCCTTTTAAAGCTGGATGTGGCTCTCCAGGTCAGAAAGGTTAGGGACCGCTGATATAAAGTATGTGTGTAGTCTTACTATGGATATACATAGGTCAGCTTAGGAGCGGCAGACACACAACATTGTATGAATATTTGAACCTTAACATTTTTTTTAAAGTTCCATTTTAATTTTTTTTTTTATTGATCTAATTTAAAGAATTAGTTGGAACTCATTGCTTTGTGATCTAATTACTGCAAATTATTTTAACAGGATAGTGGATACATACTATTTACTCTACATCAAACGTTTAGTGCACTATGGAAGTAGATGTGACCGCAAGTCTGAAAACAAAATAAATTTCTGAAACTAATCAAACAAGGAATAAAAGGCATTCATGAACTGATGAATGCAAATTGGCAAAATGTTTTAAATACACCACATTAATCAGCATGGCATTTTAGGGCTCAGCTCCTATGCTAACAATCTGTCCAGTAATGTCTATGATCTATTACATTAAAATAGTAACTCAAACCTAAAGCTTGTGTGATACATGGAATGTTACTCAAATTAACCAGCTCTAAAAGAGTGAAGAAATCGGAAAAAATATTATTTAGGTATAAGATCACAATATTCATAGGTGCAAAATTTAACTTTTCAACATTGAAATTGCAACACCATGAAGCAAAAGTCGTGGATTTATGGAAATCATAGCAAGACAAGACTTGTTAGTAATATGCAAATATTGTAAAAATGGAAGCCACATTTTTAAAACATGTTGGACATAGTGATAGTGGAAGGTTGGAATGGAGACAGCAGGGAAAAGCCCTTCATTAGGGAACATCACTCCGGTCCTATTCCCAGGACTATGGTGTGGGGTGGCATAACGTATGGTAGCCAGATGCCATTAGTCTTTATTCCAGGTGGACTATTGACTTAAAGTGATATATTGATTTTGTGGTAGAAACTGTGGTATGGCCATTTCCTCAAAGTGTTATGGGAGCCATTTTGCAAAACAACAACCCTAGGATAAATTTTGCTCATGCTACTATGACCTGCAGCATCTCCAGACTTGTCTTCCATTGAGCACATCTGGGACATCACTAGTCAGCAATTGCAAAGGGAACTGCCAGCAGCAGATCTTGATGATTTGCCTAAAGGCCACTTTACACACAGCGACATCGCTAGCGATGTCACTGGGGAAAGCACCCGCCCCTGTCGGTTGTGCGTCACGGGCAAATCGCTGCCTGTGGCGCACAACATAGTCTCCATCAAACATACCTGCCTAGCAATGTCGCTGTGGCCGGAGAACCGCCTCCTTTCTAAGGTGGAGGTTCGTTCAGCATTACTAAGCGACCGCCCAATAGAAGCGGAGGGGCGGAGATGAGTGGCCGGAACATCCCGCCCACTTCCTTCCTTCCTCATTGCTGGCTGGACGCAGGTACGTTGCTGTTCCTCGTTCCTGCGGTGTCACACATAGCGATGTGTGCTGCCGCAGGAACGACAAACAACCTGCGTCCTGCAACAGCAACGATATTTGAGATTAGAACGACGTGTCAACAATATGGTGAGTAATTTTGATCGTTAGCGGCCGTTCGTGCGTTTAACACGCAATGACGTCGCTAACGAGGCCGGATGTGCGTCACGAATTCTGTGACCTCCCAACGACATCTCGTTAGCGATGTCATTGCGTGTAAAGCCCCCTTTAGTGCATTCGACCTGGCCGATCATTCTTCAAACAACCATTAATAACTTCATTGATAGCGTGTCAAAACATTTTAAGTGCGAGAATTTGTACACAAGCCTCTCATACTAAATACTGAATAAATCGCGATGTTTTGAAACATTTAACATTTTTTCCATCATTTGCATATCATTAATAAGTCTATGGATTCTGCAATTTCCATAACTCCACAACTTTTCATTCTTGGTGCTGCATATTCAATTTTGAGGAGTGTATGTTACTTAGTAATAGTAAAAAGAAGCCAATTTATAAAAGGAATATTTTCTGTATGGAATTTTAGTTTTATAGGTTAAATGTAAGTCTGTAATTAAGAAATAATGTTTATTTTTAAAAGCTTTTCTGGAGCCAGCCATATTGGAAATAAACACTTCCTTCCTGTATTTTCTATATTGACAGTGTGCTTTTAGGCTACTGCAATTAATGGGCAATGACAGAGAAGTGCCATAGACTATTAGTCTACAGGACGCTGGTGTACAGCCTATCCTCCAAAGTCCAGGGTGTGACATAGAAGCTGCCTATAAAGCCTTAGCTGTGTACGATGGGGTTACTCTACCTTCTGTAGTACAACTGAGCTGTCTTAAACTACTCTGCCCACTAATGATTATGAGATCACTCTGCTCATTCTGTCCAATTCTATACAGTCCTTAGCTGACAAGCCACAAATTGGGGACATTAGGAGACAGCAACTCCCATTTCTCCCTTACAGCCTTTGGTTGTCCGGGCCTGTTCGATGTTGTAGTTTTCCAACAGTTTGAGAGCTTGAATGTTATAGACCTCTGCCATACGGCAAAGCTGACACATGAGCTGCAGAAAACAATAATTTGTTAGGTGACTGAAAAGTAAAAAAAAAATATATGCTTAGAATAAAAACCTAATTTATCAATAAAAACTCTAAATTTCTATTGATACTTTTCCTTTACGAATAGGTATTATTTGACCCTTGGTACAAATCCCACAGGAACTTGTATGCCTGGAATAGCCGAAGCAGAATGTTGATCCAAAAACCATGCAGTGTTTTCATGGAGATCTAAGTATATGACGGTGCTGATCTCTAGCCAAAAGGAAGGGTAAAGAAGGACACATCTGTGGGCGTCGTTCTGAACCTTATTTTCTATGCCAAGATTTGGTTAATATAATATGAACTGGTTATTATTAGTGTCCTAAAGTATGAAATATATAGCAGACTCCAAAGTATATTCTACCTAAATAATCTCACAAACACATTTAATGTACAGCAGCATTTTCATGGAAATAAACCATCAGACATAAAAAACATCTAGTGTATATAGGTGTATATATAGTCAACCGTTACCCATTGAGCAGGACCTTCAGCTCCAGGGAATATGAGGTTCCTACACTATGGACTTTTAAGCGTTTCCTTCTAGGAGAGTTACAGAGACTGTATTTCTCTCCTTTGACATGGGGAAGTTTTTATTTCCCCAAATCCTTGGGCATCTGCCTGCGCAAATGACCCTTTTGCTGCTATTTAAATCGGCAATTTATAGGCAACCATATAGGTTTCTTGTCATCAGCGTTTCTACAAGATTACTCGTAATTGTTTTTCCAAAATAATGTCCTCTGCACCATTCTGGCTTAGTTGCCTGTTCAAGTTCTTTTTTCAATCTATACTAGAGATGATCGAACCCGAGGTTCGGTGTTAGGGTTATGTACCAATCACAGACTTTTATTTAAAAAAAAAAAGAGTTAGAGTTTTGCGTTTGGAGGCTTTACGTAACAACACCACTGTCTCAAACATCGCTGTGCTTGGGTACACTCAGTGCTCAGCCCAGTGCAAGCCGCTTGCAGTGTTTGATTTGCTCGCACTAGGAGTAACAGCATGATCGGATGCAGTGTGCACACAAAAATTTTTTTTTTTAAAAAATGGCACCTGTCCCCGGAAGTGATCTATTTATGGCTGGCTGCATGTGGGCTGGGACCCAAACTGCCCAATTAGTGACTTCCATTGGAGTTCGGGTCAAGCGCGGGTCCAAAACCGATCTTAATTTAATGTTCAGCTAAACCCGCCAAACTAAACTTCCAGGGGTTCGCGCATCTCTGGTCTATACCTTTTGGCCTAATACAGATCATAATCTCAAGACTTTCAATACCACTTTCATGATGGTGACACCCAAATACACCTCTTTGGCAACTATTCTGGCTGACTCACTTTAGTATCTACATTGTCTACCAATGATTTTTTTGTCCTCCTCTTTCTTCCTAAAACTTAATATAGAATTTCTCCATCCAAATTAAATTTTTTAATGGAATGAAATGGAAAGCAGCTGTACCCCCATCCCCATTCTCCCAAATCTGTAGAATAGGACAGACTTTGATTCGGCTATGTCCTTTATTACTGTCTTCTGCGATCTCTAGCTTAGCATTTCTCAAATACACTCTTACCTCAACCCTGAGTCAGCCAAAATTCTTTTGTATACCGTCATCATACCAGCTTAGATCACTGAAGCATCTTCGTTTCTGGTCTCAAAAATTCTTGCATCTCCAATACGAAACTAAACTGTTGTTATTCCACCACTTTCCCCGTTCTGTTCTCCATTGACCATGGTTATGTCCCCAGTTTTGTGTTTTCCTTCACAGTAAAATATTTGAAATCATTGATTACTGTACATTTCTCTAATAATCCTGGGATTTATACAGATAATTGAAGTCTGAAATATTTCTTACCCACCCCCTCTTTTTCCAAATTCTCGATTACCCCCACAAGTCCATAGTTTGATTTTAATGGGCTACTGATATGTTAGTTTTGCTTTTGATCCTGAGGTTCCTTCAAAAGTACAGCACAATTGTCAAAGCTCTGGATGCAAAGTCTGTAATACTCAATTGATAATTAATAAAAGTTATTGTAATTTACCATAAATGGCAAACAGACTACCCTATGTTTTCAGAGAAAGATCCACTTTTATAAATTTTGTCCCATTCTATACAGTATGCGTCTCCAACCTGGGGTTCTGTAGCTGGTGGGAAAAGAGATGAGGGAACCTGTTACGTCCCCACCGGAGTCCGCTCCAGCGACTTCTATTCAGATTGCCAGGAGACGCCGTGTTCCTGCCGTGGATGGTGCTGGTAATGGGAGAGGAGTCGATGCTAGCGGCACCAGTGGGCGCAGCCTCCGCTCATCCACTGGGCTGGGTTATCTTGGTATCTGCAGTACCACTGGCTGACTATAGGTGGCGTCTGTCTTCCAGCTGAAGTTACATCATTCAGCTACAGCCAATGTGAAGACACCACACCCTTCTTAATTCCCCTTCCTGTCTGCTGACCACTGCCAGAGATAGTTCTGATATTCTGGCTCCTGTTCTGTTTTGTGATTTCTGGTGTTCTGACTTCTGCTTGTTTCCTGACTACCCTTCTGCCTGCTGTTTTTGTACCTCGCTGTTTTTGCTTGCACACTACATCAGATCACGCTGCTTTTCCCCCAGTGTGAGCTGTTCAAACACTGCAAGCGGCTCGCACTGGGCTGAGCACTGAGTGTACCTGAGCACAACGATGCTCGCTCAAGCGGTTTGCATACCTAAAGCACCTGAACGCCGAACCCGAACTATGGCTTTTCTTTGTAAAGTCTGTGTTCAGTGACAGAGCGACCTAGAGGCTTTCTTAGGTACAAATGACATTACCCAAAATTACAGAGACAGATAAACACAGTCTAGAGGGCCCTATCACACTTGAGGAGATAGAGATAGCTTTGCTTGGCATGGCAAATGATAAAGCCCCTGGGGTAGATGGTTACCGGTGGAGGTATACAAATCTTTGGAAGAAATACTCTTATCCAATTTGCTGAGTGTCTTGGAGGAGGCAAGGGAGAGGGGGACACTGCCAGAGTCTATGAGGGAGGTGATAATAACAGTAATACCTAAAGAGGATAAGGATCCAAAACTCCCCGAATCATACAGGCCCATCTCACTGTTAATGACGGATGTAAAAATTTTGGCCAAAGTACTCTCTAATCGATTAACAGAAGTGATATCTACCCTAATCCACCAGGATCAGTCGAGTTTTATGCCTAATAGATCCACGGCAAATAATATACGACGATTATACCTTAACATGCAACTGCCGGTGGACAATCCGGGACAGAGTAATAGCTTCATTAGATACTCATAAAGCATTTGACAGTGTGGAATGGGGATACCTGTGGGGAGTGCTAAGACATATGGGATTTGGCCCTAATTTTATATCCTGGATACAGCTGTTATATACTAGACCAGTAGCTAAAGTGAGGATTAATGGAATGTTGTCACACACGGTGGATCTACAAAGGGGTACTCGCCAAGGATGTCCGCTCTCACCTCTCCTTTTTGCTCTGGTAGTGGAACCACTGACAGCTGCTATACGGCAGAACAGAGACCTAAAGGGATTTGTATATGGCCATCTAGAAGAGAAGATAGCTCTCTATGCAGGCGACATTCTATTGTTTCTGGGAGACCCAGGGGCATTGTTGAGCTGTGCCATGCAGGTGATCAAGCGGTACGGGGGATCTCTGGACTATCAATTGGACCAAATCGAATCTGTTTCAGGTGGACGCGGGAGTGGATAGTCCGATCCTGGGTGATGAGGTCAACAGACTGCGGGTTGTGGACCAGTTTAGATATCTGGGCATTCAGGTATCCATGCCAATTGGGAATTACATTACTATTAATCTAGTCCCTTTGCTGAAGCAATTGCGAAGTAAGATAACTGCTTGGAATAAACTTTATTTATCAGTAATAGGACGGATTAATCTTATTAAAATGGTGCTTATGCCCAAGATACTCTGTGTTGCACAATTCTCCTGTTTGGATCCCTCAGAGTCACTTTAAGGAGATTGATTCCATGTTCCGTGCTCTACTATGGAAGAACAAACAAGCCAGACTTAAACTCGAGACGCTACAGAGACCGAAGGATGAGGGGGGGCTAGCACTACCAAATCCGGGAATATATTATCTGGCAGCTCAGAGTCAACATTTTAGGGGGATGGGCAGATTTAGGGGTGGTAGACCCAGCATCCAGACTGTTAGGGCATGTTCTGCATCGAAAACCATTAGTGTTCGGACTGGAGGACGGATCATTTGGGAGAATAGGAAAAACGAGCCCCACCGTTAGCAAATAAGAGGGATTACAGCAATAACTGAATTCTCTCCATTGTGAGACAATGAAAATTGCTCTGAGATATACAAGATAGGCAAAATTAAGGAATGGGCACGTAAAGGTATATGGTATATGGGGCAAATTCTTAGCCAGGGACGTCTGATATCGTATACACAAATACAGGATGAGTTTGGGATATCCCCACTTGGGTGGTACCAGTACAAACGGTTGGCGCATGCAGTGGTGGCTCAGGAGGTTAAGCAATCATTGCTGGTACAGGCAGACCTAGTACTGAGATATGTGTGTAGTAGTGGACCCACAAGAGGAATCATATCTACTATATATAGGGACCTACTGCATACATATTTGCTTGATCACCCTGTAAACACTAGGACTAAGTGATAGGCAGAGATAGACGGGATCACTGATGAGGTATGGGATAGTGTTTTGGAATACATACCGAAATTATCAATGAGTGAATCAGCAAGATTATCCCACCTCTACGTGGTGCATAGGACATATAGATCCCCGCTAATTATGTGTAAAATGGGATTGAGGAGTAACTCTGACTGTCCTAGATGTAATGGAGAAGGTGCTGGCATTTTCCACACAATGTGGATGTGCCCCAGGTTGGCACCCTTTTGGGTAACTGTTCTTAATAGAATAGAAGGAGCTTATAGATGTAAACTTCCCAGACAACCCCTGGTATGTCTTTTAGGTTAAGTGGAAGAAATTAGAGTAGACAACAAATTTTAAAATAGTGATAGCCAGACTGCTGTATGCGGCAAGGAAGGTAATTGCTAAACACTGGATGCAGGGGGACCCACCGACTAGAGGGGAATTTGTCACATATGTTAATCATATTGTTCGAATGGAGAGAAGCATATATGGGAAAAGGAAACAACTTGCACTTTTTGATAGATTGTGGAATCCGTGGTTGCAATATGTATAAATATTAGCATTGGGAGATGTTGGACTAGGGGCAGAGATAGTTCTATACATTCCAATATATGCTATTGAAGGGTTAACCCCTTAACGACCCATGACGTACTAGATACGTCATGGATCGTGTGCCGGTAAGCCCCGCCCCCTGCCGCCGGCAGGCGGCGGCGAGACGCGCACATATATCAGCTGTTGATAACAGCTGATGTGTGCCTGCTAGCCGCGGGTGGAATCACTTCCACCCGTGGCCATTAACCCCTTACATTTCGCTGCCAAAGTCTTGGCAGCGATATGTATATGGGCGCCGCCATGACAGTGACTTACCCCGCCCCCACCGGAAGTCACGTGACATGATCACGTGACTTCCGGCGGTTGCCATGGTAGCACAGGGTCATGTGATGACGCCTGTAGCTAACATGAGTCACTTCCTCTCAATGCCGGAATACAGCCGGCATTGAAAGTGAAGCAGCAAATCTGCAGTTCTCAGCTCTGTAGCTGAGATCTGCAGATAGTGCAGAGCGATCGGATTGCTGATCGCAATAGCCCCCTATGGGGACTAGTAAAATAAAAAAAAAAAAGTAAAAAAAAAAGTTTTAAAAAATTAAAAAAAAATAAAAAAACCTAAAAGTTCAAATCACCCCCCTTTCACCCCATTGAAAATTAAAGGGTTAAAAAAATAAAAAATACACACATATTTGGTATCGCCACGTTCAGAAATGCCCGATCTATCAAAATATAAAATCAATGAATCTGATCAGTAAACGGCGTAGCGGCAAAAAAATTCCAAACGCCAAAATTACGTTTTTTGGTCGCCGCTAATTTTGCGCAAAATGCAATAACAGGCGATCAAAACGTACCATCTGCGCAAAAATGGTACCGTTAAGAATGTCAGGTCGAGACGCAAAAAATAAGCCATCACTGAGCCTCAGATCCTGAAAAATGAGAACGCTACGAGTTTTGGAAAATGGCGCAAAACGTGCGCCACGTTTTTTGGACAAGCTTGTGAATTTTTTTTAACCCCTTAGATACAAGTAAACCTATACATGTTTGGTGTCTACAAACTCGCACCGACCTGAGGCATCATACCCACACATCAGTTTTACCATATAGTGAACACGGTGAATAAAATATCCCAAAAACTATTGTACTATCCCACTTTTTTTGCAATTTTTCCGCACTTGGAATTTTTTTGCCGTTTTCCAGTACACTATATGGTAAAACTTATGGTTTCATTTAAAAGTACAACTCGTCCCGCAAAAAACAAGCCCTCATATGGTAAGATTGATGGAAAAATAAAAAAGTTACGCCTCTCGGAAGAAGGGGAGCAAAAAACAAAAACGCAAAAACGGAAAGTGCCCGGGGGCTGAAGGGGTTAAAATGTAAGATCTTTGTTATTGATATGGGTAATATGTACGCTGGAGGGGGAGGGGTTGTTCGGGAGGGAAAGTTTATAGTTCTGCTTGTTATTGCTAAAAATTTATCTGATTAACAAAAAAAAAGTCTGTGTTCAGTATGAACACCGAGCACCAAACTTTGGGCTTGCTCATCTCTAGCTAGGATGCTATGACTCCAAGCCTTTGGCTATACAGGTACATTGGAGGATGTAGTTTACCAATTTGAGAGCTTACAAGTTGTAGACCACTACTATACAGCAAAGCTGTCAAATGAGCTGCAAAAAAAGAAGAGACAAGTGAATTACAGAAAAAAAGGAACATTTCAGGATATTTTAGGAATTTCACGTCTCATAGTGAGAAAAAAGAATTAACTTTAAATGTTTTAAAAATGTTTATAATAAAAACCAAATATATTTAAAAAAAAATTGATTTTATAAATTCCATTTAAGTTTTTGTATTATTTGACTCAAACATTTTCAGTGAGAATCTCGTAGGTATGCCGAAGACTAAGCAGGACGGTGATCCAGAAACCATATGGTGTTTTCATGTACATCCAAGTTTATGATGGTGCTGATTTTGAGCCAAGAGGAAGGGTAAAGGAGGACACATCTGTAGGTTTAGTTCTGATCTTTAATTTCATATGCCAAGATTTAGCGAATATAATACAATCTGGTTAATATAAGGTTTCTAAAACTACTAGTTACCGTACTTACCGGTTCCAAAGTTTATTCTACCTTAATAATTTCACAAAAGGGTCTTACTCGATATGGTTATTTATCTGGATTATGTTTTCAGCCAGTAGCGTGAAGAAATTGAGATAGAACATGTCCTCAGCTTCCGTGCGTTCTATATTTAATATGGTGACCCCCAATTCTTTGTAAAAGAGTGAAGATCCTACACCAAGACTATGGTTGGCCAGTCGGCAGAGTACCTGCTTTTTGTTTCTTTACTGTTATTAAAGGGTGTATCCACCACTTGGACAATCCTTTCTAACAATCACCATATTTACCCCGTGTAAAATAACACTCCAGTGGAGGATATAGTACAAAAGGAGTCCAGCAACCGCAAAAAAAACTGTCCATATTAAAACATCACATTTATTATGAAATATTTAAAAAATAGGAGAGGCTAAAAATTCATCATGATGGATCAGAAAGATGATTCCAGGTCTACGCGTTTCGAGCAGGCACTTAATCCTTATTAAAAGAGTGGTTCACCCATAGTTTTTATTTTCTAGATCAATATTATATTGAGAAACAATGTTTCTCTCAAATACCTTATGTTGGCAATAATGCCTGTGAGAGGCGCTATTGCAGACCGCTGTTCCTCGCTTCGTGACCCTCTGCCTCTGTGACCTCGGGGATCCTGTGACGTCACATCAAGTTCCAGATCACGTCACATCCCTGAGGCCGGCCCCAGTCTTCCTGAGTCACTATGCTGTGGGCGGTGTTTCACCGCTCATCACAGCCCAGTGTGTCTCCTGCTTGCGGCGCTCTGCTGTGGGGGAGGAAGGAGCTGATGGGCTGTGACGAGTGGTGAAACACTGCCCACAGCCCATCACTCACGAAGACTGTGGCTGGCCACGGTGTAACAGGAACTTGACATGACGTCGCCGGATCCCCGAGGTCACAGAGCCCGGGGGTCACTGAGCGGGGAACAGCAGTCGCAATAGCACCTCTCACAGGCGCCATTGCCAACATAAGGTCTTTGAGAGAAGTATTTTCTCAATATAATATTGATCTAAAAAAAAAATATGGGTGAGCCACCCCTTTAACTCCTTCAACATCTGGCGATTTACCATTTTTCATTTTTGTTTTTTACTCTTTCTTCCAAAAGCCATAACTTTTTTTTTTTTTTTTTTTTTATCTTTTTTGTCAACCTAGCTGTATGAGGGCTTGTTTTTTTGCGAGAAGAGTTGTCCTTTTGAAAGAAACCATTAATTTTACCGTATTGTGTATGGAAAAGCTGGCGAAAAATTCCAAGTGCTGTGAAATTGCATACAAATGTGCAATTCCACAACTGCTTTGTTTATTTTTTATTTACTATGTTCACTACATGGTAAAACTGACCTGGCAATATGATTCGCCAGGTCAGTACAATTTATATACATGTAAAGGGGTTTTTTCTTGTTGTTTTTTTAATTGTTGAAAAAAAATTCAGAAATTTGTCAATTCCCCCCGTTCCCCCCAAAACTGCTTTTGTCACCATTTTCCGAGATCCATAGCGTTCTCATTTTTCAGGCTCTGGGGTTGTGTGATGGCTTATTTTTTGCACGCCCTGATGACATTTTTACAAATCCCATCTTATTGTAGATGTGATAATTTGATCTCCTTTTATTGCAATGTTGAGGTGGCCAAAAAAATTTGTAATTTTGATTTTTATTTTTTTTTTTTCGTTATGCCATTTACAAATCAGATTTATTTTATATTTCCATAGATTGGGCATTTATGAACGCGGCTCCGAGTATTTTTTTATTTTTTAATGTTTTATTTTAATGTGGCAAAAGGGGGGTGATTTGAACTTGTTTTTCTAAACTTTTTTTTTTTACTAGTCTCTTTAGGGGGCTTGAAGCTGCAATCTATCCATCACTTGTGTTGTACAGAGCAGGGCATCAGCACGCCTCTGTACAGCAGAAATATTGACTTTTCTATGAACACCGTCACTCAGCCGCCGTCCACAGGAAGTGGATCAATTATGGGGCCGCCGGTGGGAGTGGGAAATGCATGCTTCCTCCTGGTGCGTGATAAATCCTGTTGTCAGAGATTGACAGCGGGATTTAACTAGTGAACAGGAGCGGGTGGGTCTCTAATCTGCCCACCACTGTTAGAGGCACATGTCGGCTGATCAGATCCTCTGATCTATAATGAAAAATGCAGACTCTACGTGTGAGCCCGCATTAAAAAGAGGTACATGACCATTGACGTATCAGTAAGTCATAGGTCGTGAGGGGGTTAAAGGGAACCTGTCACCACTTTTTCGGCCTATAAGCTGTGGCCACCACCAGTGGGCTCTTATATACAGCATTCTAACATGCTGTATATAAGAGGCCAGGCCGCTGTGTAGAGCATAAAAAACACTTTATAATACTCACTTAACAGTCGAGCTGCAGTGGAGTTGGGTCAGATGGGCGTCTCCATTGTCCGATGCCGGCGCTGCCTCTTTCGGCCATCTTTGTCTTCCTTCTACTGTAGCCGGGGTGCATGATGCGTCTGCGTCATTCACACTGGCCGGCATTGAGGTCCTGCGCAGGCGCACTTTAATCTGCCCTGAGCAGGGCAGATCAAAGTATTGTAATGCACCTGCGCAGGACCGGCGATTTGTGTATGACGTAGGATGTGTCATATACACAGGCTTCAGAAGGAGGAAGAAGATGGCCAAAAGAGGGGACGCCGGCACCGGACAATGGAGACGTCCATATGGCCCAACTCCACCACAGCGCGACTGTTAAGTATTATAAAGTGGGTATTTTTCTGTTCTACACAGTGGCCTGGGCTCTTATATACAGTATGTTAGAATGCTGTATATAAGAGCCCGGTGGTGGTGGCTGCAGTTTATAGGCTGAAAAAGTGGTGACCGGTTCCCTTTAAGTATTTCATAATAAATGTGATGTTTTCGTATGGACATTTTCCTTGCGGTTGCTGGATTCCTTTTGTGCTACATCCTCCATATTTGCCTCACCCAATAACTGAACTGCAGCTTCCATGCACCATCGAAGTTATGAAGCATTTCCTGCACTGGTGAGCTGATATTTTGCCTTTTTGTCTCTTCCCACCTCCAGTATTGGCGCCATTCCAGTGATGTCGGCGCATGCTCTCTTGGAGCTAGTGTGACATTGTTGTGGCATATAAGCCCTGCAGCCAATCGGTGTAACTGACATTTAGAGGAAGTGAGAGCGCAGCAGAACACTTTCACTTTTTCTGGGTGTCTGTTTTGTCTGAAGGTAGTGAGAGTGATTGGCTGCAGGGCGCATGACATAACAACGAGAGCAGATGCCGACATCGCTGGAACGGCGCCCGCACCAGAGGGGAGTATAGCTGTTATTATTTTACATTTGGAAGATATAATGATTGAGAAGGGGTTTTTCCGCAATGTGAACAAACTACATTAACTATTACATTGGACATTTGGCAACAATCCTGTGATATTAAAAAAAACAAAACACTTCCAGTTAAAGGGAAGCTGTCAGGTCCCCTATGCCCCCCAACCCAGCAACATTCACATGTGTATGACAAAATTGCCTGCCTAACCAGCCCTGTATAATTCTATTTACTAAAATCGATGTTTTAAAAAAAAAAAAAAGCATTTATAAAGTATACTGTTCTTGTGCTAATTAGGGCCTTGACTAGTCAATGGGGCATTTGTTCCCCAGACTAGTCGGACCCTTTTCCATGTTATCGCACCCCTGTGGATGTGATAACATGATTTCTTCAAGCTGGCATCATTGTAGCTCCTGGAAATCTTGCGCATGTGTGCGATTTTATTTCGGCAATGTCAGTGTGCATCAGAAGCCAGTTGTACGCGTCCCTACTTCAGAGAAGCGCACTGTGCATGATCAGGATAACAGATTCTGCACCTCTCTGACACCGGGGCACGTACACCCGGATTCTGAAGTGCACGGATGCTGGCAAAATAAGCTGCGTGCATGCGCAAGATTTCCAGGACCTGCAGTGTTTATGGAAATCATGTTATCACACCCACAGGGGCATGATAGCATGTAAAGAGGGCCAACTAGTCTGAAGAAACAAAGCCCTATTGACTAGGCAAGGCCCTAATTGACATAGGAACAGCGCACGTTTCTAAATGCTTTTTTAAACATTGATTTTAGAAAATAGCGTTGCACAGGTCTGGTTGTCCAGGGAATTTTGGCATACACATGTGAATGCTGCTAGGTTGGAGTGAATAGGCGACCTGACGAGTCACTTAAAGTAAATGTAAAGGAAAATGTATTAAAGTGAACCTGTCAGGTCCCCTATGCACCCAGAACCACTAGTAGTTTCTGGGTGCATATTGCTAATCCCTGCCTAACTGTCCGTGTATCTAGTAGCATAAAAAAAGGGATCTTTAGAAAAAGTATTTGTAAAGCTCCTTTATGATATGCTAGTGAGCACAGGGACTAGTCGTAAGGGCTTAGATCCTGCACTCACTACAAACTTCAAAAAAACTGACCCACACATCCTACAAATGTGAATAGGTGCCAGCTGAAAAAACATAGTGAATACAAAATGCATACAGCTGCACACTAAAATGCCATCAATGTATAAGTGAACTCTGGTACTGCATTACTGCTATATGAAAAAATTAGATTTTTAGTTTATCAATTGGCCAATGCATGTAAGTCCGGAAACCAACGGCAAGGTAAATCTCAATAATCTGGGTACCTAGATCCTGCACTCATTCCGCCCTCTTGGTATGTTAGCACACCCACATCAACGTGCTAACATGCTATTCAATGCCCACTGCCCAGCATCCTCATCAGCAGTGGTGAGTGTACCTGTGTCTGTTGCATTGCCTCAGAATGCTGGGCATAGGGTCAGTGCGTATGATCAGAAGTCCCGGCACTTCTGATCATGCACACAATGAAGCCAGATCTATGCGTCCTGGCTAGAGAGGTCTAGTGCACATGACCGGAAGTGCTGTGACTTCTAATCCATGCGCACTGACCCTAAACTTGGCGTCTGAGGCGGTGCAATGGACACAGCTACGTGCGTCACTGCCAATGATGACGCTGGGCAATGGGCATTAAATAGCATGTTAGTACACCCTTATGGACATGCTAACCTGCTAAGAGGGTGGAATGAGAACAGGAACTAACACCCTTGTGACTAGCCCCTGGCCTCATTAGCATATCATAAAGGATCTTTAGAAATAATTTTTCTAAAGATTTCTTTATCTATGCTACAAGATAAAGGGACGGTTAGGCAGGGACTAGCAATATACACCCAGAACTGCTCGTGGCTCTGGGTGCATAAGGGACCTGACAGGTTCACTTTAAGTAAATGTAAAGAAAAATAAGGTTGTTTTTTTGTACACCAGTATTGAACCTATAGCCCACTGCAGTGAGATACGCCATATTTATTAAGAGGTACACACCTTCAGAAATTTGGCACATCTTATGGGCTGTATGTGTGCCAGAAAATGAAATCTAAGCTAGCAACGAGCTGACTTACATTTCAGCTATAGTGTACGCCACTTTTCAGATGACCCATTTTGATAATATTGTCCACTTTTTGAAAAGTGATGGGGTTTGCCTATAATGGCAAACATTACTTATGGCAAAGAAGGGCAGTAGTTGTACATCGCCCAGGCCAAAAAAATTAGTACTCTAGCAGGATACAGCTAAACCTCCACTAAGTGGAGGCATCACAGGTGCAGGAGGAGCAAATCACACACACACTTCCATGGAATGGCGGGGGCGATTGCTGGATGATAAAACTGCACACTGATAGCTTGCATAGAGCGCTGTTCACACATGCAGATGCACAGTCACAAGCCCGCAGCCTATTAGGTGACGCCCATACTATTAGATCAGGCGGGCTGCCAAGCCGTACTCCATCTGTGCACCATACAGGGACAGGAACTCTAATATTCAAGGCCTAACAGAAAGGGGCCTGGCTGTATCCTGTACAAAAAATGAGGTTTTAGTTGGTATTATGGCCAGAATACGGAACCCTACAACCCTCGTCACGGGAACCTCATGCTTGTAGGTCCCTACACTAAATATAAAAATAGCAACAAAAAGAGGAATAAGTATCCTCCAAAAATTAAGTATTACGTTCGGCAAAGAAGGGCTGCAGTTGTACATCGCCCAGGCCAAAAACTTGTACTCTAGCAAGAGGCAGCGATGTACAACTACTGCCCTTCTTTGCTGTAAGTAAGGCTAGTTTCACACTTGCGTTGAACGGCATCCGTTGCATTGCGTTGGGTGACGGATGCAACGGATGCGTTGCATATCATGGCACAACGGATGCTACGGATCGTACAAAACAGCGGAAAGCTTTTTTTTTTTTTTTTCTTCTTTACAGTTTTACCGGCAGCAGACTATTGTGAACGATCAGCTGATCACCCGGCGGCCGGGCGCTCAGCTGAGCGCTCTCACATGCCGGCGGCCGGGCGCTCAGCTGAGCGCTCTCACATGCCGGCGGCCGGGGGCTCAGCTGAGCGCTCTCACATGCCGGCGGCCGGGGGCTCAGCTGAGCGCTCTCACATGCCGGCGGCCGGGCGCTCAGCTGAGCGCTCTCACATGCCGGCGGCCGGGCGCTCAGCTGAACGTTCAGCCACCTAGAGACTAAATAAAGTTTCTGTGATTTTGGAAAAAAAAAAAAAAAATGAGCATGCGCAGTGAAAAATAGAGGATTCCGCCGCTCAAAAAACGTTAGTTGCTGCATTCCTTCCGCCCGGCGGAAGCAACACGCAGCGTCGGCCAGTGGAAGCAACGCAGGTACTTTTGGCACAATCTGTCGTCCATACAAGTCTATGGGAAACAGCAGAATCCATTAACGGATTCCGCTGTTCTCCAAAAGGGCGGATTGTGACGGAAGGGAAAAAACGCAAGTGTGAAAGTACCCTAATAATTTTTGGAGGATATTTATTCCTTTTTTTGTTGCTATTTTTATAATGGCAAACATTTGCAACATTTTGATCAAAGCGCTACTTCAAACGTTTTGGGACTAATATGAAACACTAGAAGATGTTGGCTGTGTGTTTTTCTTAGTTTTGCATTTTTAATCTGCCAGCTTTATAAATGTCCCTTATATGTGGCGGTCTAGTCAAACCCATCACTTACATCATTTAATTTGTCATAAATTATACTTAGTGCCATTTATAGTGATTCCGTATTAAGCATAACATTATTTGCCCAAATTAATTTTAATAGGTCTTAATGAATCGGGCATATTTATGATAACCGCACATCTGCATATGATTAGCATAATATTTTTCTGTAATCTCTGTCTAACACTTATGCTTTTACCATAGCGTTAACCTTTGCTGGTCCCGCATCATTTTCTGAGGTTGTAACATTGAGCAGAATAACAAACCTTTTGAAAACCTTACTTGTGTGACCGGCATGTGCAGGATGGTTTGGATTTAATCGATATTTCATTTACCTACAAAGATAAAAATAAAAAGTTCCAATTCAACATCACTTATTTTTTTCCTATCCATTTGACGTGCATGCAACATTTCCATCCTTCATTCCAGGGTATCTTAATCTCTGCCCCATTCAATGTCATACTTTGTATGGTTAGGCTGCAGCAATGCAGATTTTATGCAAATTTTCCAATTTTTAAGCAGTATAAACGTGAATGCTTATTGGTTAAAGCAGATCAGGTGATGTGTATTTGTATAATGAGGGGGTAAGGCCTAAGAATAACGACACCCATTATCAAGGTGTGCAAAATTACTAGGTAGCTTGTTTTCTCATGGGCCAAAAAAGAAATTTAAAGGGGTTTTCCCATCGCTAAGATCCTATCCCAATATGTAATAGTTGTAATAATTAGGGATGATCGAATACCTCAAATATTCGGCTTCGCAAATATTTGCCGAATAGGTCGCCACTATTCGTGAATATTCGATGCACAGGGTAAGTCTATGGGAAACCCGAATAACGACTATTCGGAACTATTCGGGCTTCCCATAGACTTACATTGCGCATAGAATTTTCACATAGCGGCGACCAATTTGTCGGATATTCACGAAGCGGAATATTTTGAGGTATTCGATCATCCCTAGTAATATTAGCAAATATCGCCAATTAGAAATGTAGTATAGTTCTCCTGATTAGTTATGTCACTTACCTTATGTGCAGGGCATTACAGTAGCTTAGATATCCATAGTTATGACCACAAGCAACTGTCACTATATGGGTTTCATAGTGTTTAAGGTTGAAGGTCGACTTAAGTCCATTGAGTTCAACCCTTGACCATGAATTACTACATTTCTTTAGTTAGTTGCTAGTGATTATAGGCTTGGATACTTAAGGTCCTGCAATGCCCAGCACATGAAGTAAGAGACATGGCTATATCAGAAGAACTATACTACATTTCTTTAGTTAGTTGCTAGTGGTTATAACCATGGATACCTTACATAGTTACATAGTTACTTAGGTTGAAAAAAGACCTAGGCCCATCTCGTTCAACCTTCCTCCACCAGTTCTACATTTGGTCACTAAGTCATTTATAACCAACAATGTTGTGTACTGAGGAAATCATCCAGCCCTTTTTTAACAGCTGTTCTAGTATCTGCCATTACTACCTCTTGTGGTCGGCTTTCCACAGTCTGACTGCTCTAACTGTAAAGAACCCTTTCCTATTTAGCTGCCGGAATCGCTTTTCTCCCACTCGCAGTGAGTGCCCCCTAGGCACCTGCAATGCCCTGCACATGAGGTAAGTGACCTAGCTAATCAAGAGAACTATTTTACATTTCTAATTGGAGGTATTTGCTAATATAATTATGACACCTACAATATATGGGGGATAGAATCTCTGAGAAGGAAATAACCCTTTAAAGAGACAAAATCACTTTTACTTTTTTTTTTTTCTCCCCAATAGCGCCCTGGAGTGGTGAAGCCAGGTCTACCCACCTAATAACATTGTAAGCAGCGGCATGCTGAGCGTCTACTCACCATGGACGCCCACTTAAAAACAAACAGTGCCGCCTCTACAGGGGTGCTCCATAGCAAACACTCCGCCAGGTTACGTTTTATTAGTAGTACATTCTGTAACTCTTTTCTGATATCCGTGAATTAGTTTTCTGACAGCTTCCAGGTCCGTACAGCGAATTCTAGTGGCAAGAATATGGATGTTTCCTGCGGCAGCAACAGTGTTTTCCTTTAGTTTTCATCGGTTGATTGAAGGCAGACGTCCAGCCGTACCATTCATCCAGAACTGTACCAGAAATGATCTATATAGCCTGCAAAGTGTTTCAAAAGACATGTCTTACCATTTTTATGCAGCTGGGTGTGGATTTTCCTGTTGGGTTACATGTCTAGAGCTTTATTTGCATTGATTTTGTGGAACAATATGAAATATCTTTCCCAAACGCGGCTCTACCTGCTGCTCTGTCACTTAGGAGCATAAAACATAAGATTTATACATTGAGCTTAACAGAAAAAAGAACAGTACGCAGTTAGCTACTAAGAGGACAACCAGAATTTAATTTCTTTCCTTTTATGCAAGGAATTTGGAGCTCTGTATCAAAAGATTTGAAAAGCTAAAAAGTTATATTTAAAACAAAAATTAATCAGCATAGAATGTTGTTGCTAAAAGATGTAAAGGGGTAATTCCCATCTCATAGATCTTACCCTAATATGTAGTAAGTGTAGTAATAATATTAGCAAATACCTCCAATTAGAAATGTAGTATAGTTCTCCTGATATAGCAATTTCTCTTACCTCATGTGCAGGGCATTGCAGGACCTTAGGTATCCATGGTTATAACCACTAGCAACTAACTAAAGAAATGTAGTATAGTTCTCCTGATATAGTAATTTCTCTTACCTTGTGTGCAGGGCATTGCAGGACCTTAGGTATCCATGGTTACAACCACTAGCAACTAACTAAAGAAATGTAGTATAGTTCTCCTGATATAGCAATTTCTCTTTCCCCATGTGCAGGGCCTTAGGTATTCATGGTTACAACCACTAGCAACTAACTAAAGAAATGTAGTATAGTTCTCCTGATATAGCCATGTCTTTTACCTAGTGTGCAGGGCATTGCAGGACCTTAGGTATGAATAATTATAACCTCGAGCAAGTAAATAAAGAAATGTAGTATAGTTCTCCTAATATAGCCATGTCTCTTACCTCATGTGCTGGGCATTGCAAGACCTTAGGTATGAATGATTATAACCACTAGCAACTAACTGTACTCAGATTAAAACATGCTTTTATTAAATACTGTTAAAAATCAAAGGTCCAAGCAAACGTAAAAGTAAGTACAATTAGCACAACAGTGTTTGAAAAGGACAATAGACATCAATAATTAAGTCAGATGTGATTAGTAATACCAAAGTCACAATTTCTATACAAGGATATTACTGTATCTCATATAAAGAGAACCCTGACCGTAAAGACCCAAAAAACTATATATACTGTGGACGTGTTCCTATTGGTAAGTATACAAAAAAATGAACCGGTCGGATGCTGTGCCTGCATTTAGAATCAAATAGTGCAAGCTAAGTAGATAATAGATCCGGTAAGTAAAAAAAAATGACCTATATATAAAGGTAAAAAAGCCAGTGCTACCTGGACCATAAGATCTAATATTACCTTTTAAAGGTGAATGAAGGCAACAGGAGGACCCAGACGCGCGTTTCGCGTTTTGTCTGCTCTGCTTTTTATATATAGTATATGTAATATATTGCCAATAGATATTTTTTGTTCTTTATAGTGACAGTTAGTTGCTAGTGGTTATAACCATGAACACCTAAGCTGCAATGCCCTGCACATGAGGTAAGAGACATGAGTATATATGGAGAACTACTACATTTCTAATTGGAGGTATTTGCTAATAATAATATTATATTTTTTATTATTATTATTATTATTATTATACCTACTACATATTGGGATAGGATTTTTTTAAATGTTAAGAGGTTTTTATTATAACGCCACCTTCAGTTTATTATTTGACCACTCCGCAATTAAAATTATTTAAACTTTTGTTTTTGTTTTTTTTTATATAAATATTAAAAATATAACACAAATGGTAAACGAAGTGAAATTAGAACTTAAAGGGCATCAACTATTTTGACAAAATGACAAAAGATTTGATTGTTGAGGTTTGGATGCGGAGACAATTGACTGCTAAAATGAAGGGGAAGTAGTGTCTAAATGAGCACTATGCCCCTATATTTTTGTCTTGCTCTAGGAGTGAATGGTGTTCGGATTTATAGAAAGTTTTTGGATCCTGACCCTACCTGCTCCTTTCTCCAATAAGAAGTGGACAGTAGAAGTACAGTGGTTAGCTGAGCTCCTCGGCCCCTTCATTTAGCAATAAGAAAGGGGTTCGACACCCTGACCCTCAACAATTTACAATTTTCTTACTTGTCAACATCTCAAAATTATTAGCGCCCTTTAATTAATCAGGAAATTATTTTTTTGAATGCTTGTTTCAAAATTCAAAATAAAATATCTAACCATATCAAGATGTGAGTCTTAACAGTATTGCAAGTCATATCTACCCTGTGGCCACTCCTAATGACGGTTTATTTTGTATTTCTTCATTCTATAGCCGGATTGCCAAAGAGAACAATTTCACAGTCTGCCCTCAGTTTATTGGTCATGGAATTGGATCTTATTTTCACGGGCATCCTGAAATATGGCATCATGGTAAGCAATGTATATACAATAAGGGTATTGGGATATCTGGTAGGGAAATGTAATATATTGCACATCATGTCCGTGCTCCATTGGTAGCTAATTTTCAAATAGATCTCATATTAAAAAAAAAAAAATCTGGTCACCTTTTTGAATATTTCATGCCAGTGTGTAAAGGCATGTGACTAGAGATGAGCGAATAGATTTTAATATGACTGAATTATACTTTGGCTAAAATGCAGAATTTTTTTTCTTTGTCATTCGCTTTTGCTTGGATTGAACATTCAGCTATTTTTCTGAACCATAAAGGACTATCAAAAAGTTAAACAATTATCGCCCTATCACTCACATCTCTGACAGCTCTGCTACTCACCACTGAAGATGAGTGAACCTGAGGTTCGATTTTCAAACCGAACACCAACTTAAAAAACAGAGCTTGGGTTCTGAGTTTGGATGCTTTATGTGCGAACTTAATTCTCACAAGCATCACTGTGACCAGGTATGCGCTTTGTGCTTAGCCCTGTGCTAGCCTCTTGCAGTGTTTGAATGGCGCACACTGGGGGTAACAACAGCGTAATCACATGTAGTGTGCAACAAGGAAAAAAAAGTTGAAAAAGCCTGCCCACTCTCCCCCAGAAGTGATCTGCTTATTGCTAGCTGTATGCGGGCAGAGACTCAAACTGCCAATCGGTGTTTTTAAACAGGGTCGAGCAAGTTCAAACCATTGGAGGTTCGGTTCAATTGTGGCTAGCGAACCGAACCTCCCAAGGTTTGCTCAACTTTACTCACCGCCAGCAATCCGGTCTTCTCCGCCAGCCATCCGGTCTTCTCCGCCAGCGATCCGGTCTTCTCCGCCAGCCATCCGGTCTTCTCCGCCAGCCATCCGGTCTTCTCCGCCAGCCATCCGGTCTTCTCCGCCAGCCATCCGGTCTTCTCCGCCACCCATCCAGTCTTCTCCGCCACCCATCCAGTCTTCTCCGCCACCCATCCGGTCTTCTCCACATCTTCTGATCCCCCGTTGACTGCACTGGAATCCCTGGGCCTGTTACACTGAGGTTATAACGCCATGACCTTCCACACCCTTGCACAGAATCCTCCCGTGTCTCATGAAAGCTGACGTCCCGGCTCAGTGTTAGCAGCAGGGGATCAGAATTTGCCGTGAGGAACGGATGAATGGCGGGAAGCACTGGATGGGACAGAGAGGTGAGAGGTGAGCGGTGAGGTGAGTATAAGGTTTTTCTTATTCTTTTTATGGTTTGGGATCTGGAGAAACCCCACAGCATAACAAGGAAATTTAAATTTGCAAAGAATAACAACAACTCTGCGAATCGAATTTCCCAAGAAATAACACACGAATAGGCGAATTCTAATTTTGCCTGATCCACTCTTCTCTACATGAGACCACTTCTCCATGACGCATCGGTACAGAATAATGTCACAAGGCATAAAGCCATTCAGACTTTCCATCAGTGGAATGTATGGAATTCTGGCTCGGGTCCAAGATGAAATATTCTCTGCAAACACTCACAGGAGAAATGTATCGTGTAATTTAATCTAACATTTTAAGGTGCTTTCCCCTTTAAGTGTTTGAAAGAAAAGATGTGTATTGTGCTACCTTTTCCATTCACCTTCCCCATGCCTAACAATGGCAACATTGTACGAATGACAACCAATGTCTCTCTTAGATATTTGTGTTGGCAGCAAGAAACCAAAAAAAAATCTTATAAGGAGATCAGATTTGCAGATGTTGAAAATTTCATGTAAGTGCAATGCAAGAACAATATGAGGCGGGCGATGCCCCCTGGATCTACAGACATACGAGCGCTGCAGTGTAGTGTGTATTAGGTGAAGGATCCCTTGTATTATTGCAATGGATTCGGAATATCATTGTTAGTCACAGGATCATTACCTCTTATATATATTCATTGCTGCCAACTTTCTATTCACATCTGCGTTAATTGTAAAATTCCCCTCCTCTCATTCAAGACTTCACAACCTTCTGCCAGCACTTATGGCTCTGATCTTTTACTGCACACTTGTGTTATCTCCAGCACTCGCTTTGCTCTGCCACTTTGCTTTAATTCTCCTACATGACTGGGATCTTTTAATTACGGCTTCTTATGCTCTACTGTTTTCTGTAGTCTGCTCAGTGACTGGCAGGACGGAGACGTGAAAAGTACAATACTGAAAGCTTTTACATTTGCTCTCTGATGGACACAATGGTGGAATGTCATCTGTAAGGGCACGGGCTCCTTGATGCTTTTTGTTCATTGACGATATTCCAAAATCTGGAATTGCAAATAGTCTTGATTTAACATCTACTGTTCTGTGTACGTAGATCCTATGCAAAATGTAAGTGTATAAGTGTGTTAGGTTGTTGCAGCTGCAAATCCGTGATACAGACTGCAAACATTGTGTGTGGAGATGAGTGGACCTGTGGAAGTACGGTGAGTTCAGCTGGACTTTTCATAAAGTTCTGTTTGAGACCTGGACTTGACTTAAACACCAATTGAACTCACTAATTGGGCATTTCGGGTCTCCACCCAAAAGCAGCCAGCCATAAACAGAACAGTTCCGCGGCAAATGGGTGGGGCTTTTTAATTTTTGGGGGGGATACATACTACATCTGATAGCTGTTGCTACCCCCAGTGTGAGCCAGCTCTTACTGGGCTGAACACCAAGCGTACCCGAGCACAGCGATGCTCGTTCGAGTGGTGAGCATCCGAATTCTGTGTTTTTGGTAAATCTGTATTCGGTACTAGAGATGAACGAACCTGAAGTTCGATTTTTGAAGTTTGGGTACAAATAAACAAATGAAAAAATAGAGTTCGGGTTCGAAGTTTGAGCAAGTTACGAGTGCAAACCACTCAAGCGATCAGGGCTGTGCTCGGGTACTCTTGGTACTCGACCCAGTGTGCGCTGCTTCCAGTGTTTGAATGGCTCACACTGGGGGTAAAATCAGTGTTATCAGATGTAGTATGTGTACACACACACACACACACACACACACACACACCCTCTCACCTGCCCCCGGAAGTGTTCTGTTTATGGCTGTCTGCATTTGGCCGGAGACCTGAGCTGCCCAGTTACTGACTTCTATTGACATTCGAGTCAAGTCAGGGCCACAATCCGAACTTTAGATAAAGTTCAACTGAACCCTCCGAACCGAACTTCCAAAGGTTCACTCCTCTCTATTCAGTATGAACACTGAATGTCGGGTTCACTCAACTGTAATTGTGTGTAGTCCGATCCTTCAGTCATTCATTTTTCTTGCTATTCTGCTCTTGAGAACTGTGGTCAAACTGGGTAGCTATGTTCATATCAAACATCATACACATCCCTGGGAAAGGTATTTTTTCATTGACTTCACGGCTTATACAGGAATATTGGTGTTAAAGACTAGGTTGAAGTAAACCTTCTAATTTTTGGTGGGATCCAACGACTATTTTATGCCTATAGGGGTCTGCTGACTTTTCCTCCCGACATCATATGGGCATGTTGAATTTCATCATCGAATCTTACAAAGGTATTTCTGGTAGGAGTTTACGAACCAACCTTCCATGTTTGGGCTAGTCGGCAGGTATAGCTGTTGGCCAACAGCTACTTAATTTGTATAGTCACCTTGAATGAGGGGAAGAGAGAAAAATTTAGCTGAACAGAGAACACCCACTGATCTCCGAACATGCAGGTTCACAAGCTGACGGAGGATAGATCTGTACAACACAAGTTCAGCCACTACAGTGCAGCCTGAACTCTCCCATGTACATAGGTATATGACATAACAAACCAGACATGACATCAGTGCACATACCCTTCAGATGCTGAAAAACTGTTGAGGCCAACCTCTGCATATTGTGACAATGGCTCCATTACACATACAGGTATATCCTCACAACATCACACACAGGAAAAGATAAGGGGTCTTCCAAAAATGCAACACATTTATGTGCTGCAACTCAGATCAGTTATCTTCATCTTTAAACATTGTAGATATCCTGGAAAAGAAGACAAAACAGAGAGACTCAGTGCCACAAATGCTTAACAGGAACCTGTTTCCAGATTTTCTCAATATAAACTAAAGCCACGACCTTTAACCTGTCTATTGCAGCAGCCCATCCACCTGTGTAATACCCCCACCTTCCCCTGGATATCCCAAAAAATACCTTCTAGAAGTCTGCATACTGTATGCTACTCAGCATAGTCTGATCCAATGGGCATCAGTGGTTTCGGATCTACACTTCCTCTATCGGCAGAATTGTCATCCTCCTGCCCACCGACGAACACTGTACAGGAACAGTATATAGGACCTTTGCAGCCTAAGAGCTCATCGTAATGCACAATTCCACATGTTTTGGAGTTAGAAATGGGTAATTGCACAGGTTACACCAATGATATGTCCATCCCTGCTCCTGCCTTGATTGATGTGGAAGATGCATCTTACGTTATCCACAGATCCCTGCAAATCTTGTGCTGGTGCAGTTGAAGCGCAGGCGCACTTTGCTCTGCCCTGCTAAGGACAAATCAAAGTCATGTAATGTGTTGGAATCTATTAAGAGCAGAACAAGGTTCTGTAGTGTAAGCTAATAGGCACCGGTGCAGGTGATTGATGGGTCTCATCCATGTGTGCAAAGGAAGAGATCTGTCAGTCAACTAGAGAGGTGTGGGCATAATCCCTCCAAGGACAGCACTGGACTAGTGTAGTCTCTTCTTATGGTCCACAGGTCTTCAAACGTATTCTTCTCCGAAACACCGGAGCATTCCAAAGACAACTAGACCTGGCTCCAATCGCACAGCCAAACTGATTCATTCTGCCCACGGTTTTGGCAACATGAAATAGCTGCCAGGTTCCCTAAAACAAAGTGCAAAATGAAGTGCTTAACAAAGATCCACCTACAAAAAAAATGTCATCTATTGTGATGAGTGAGCACTACCATCTGGATCAAATGCTTGGGTTCCCCATTGACTTCCATTATACTCAAGTGCATGAGTTGAATCCATCCAACTGTTCGGTACGAGTACCAAGTACCGAAGCACAGTAGTGCTCGCTTATCACTAGTCGTCTATTATCAATTGAATGTTTTTTGTTTTACAAAAATGTGAGAAGGTCAAACAGGAAAAAAGAAATCAGGTCCATCAAAAACAAAAATATTTACATTATTTACTTACCTTTTCTATTTTAGAGTATTTTTCCTCAGGGTTGTTATTACATATTCTCCAGATGTGAGCATTGGATGGTTGTAATTACTGCCAGTAATGGTGTTTCGTGGATGTTAATAAACCACAGTCACTTCACAGGTCCACACAACGCAGCTCTGAGACCAATCATTACTGTTGTCCTATTAGTATTCAAAATGGGGTCATCCTTGAGAAACCTTTCAAAATAGATGTCTCATCACAAACAACCTCTTTTATATATATTTTTTACTAATTGAGTGTGAAACCTATTATTTGATTTTCTAATGTCTTTTTGTTATCTAATGGTAGAATGTTAAATTCTATTTTCTGTGCCGACCTCCATCTTTCTTAAGCGTCCGTTAACAGCATTCAGAGATATGTCACATGGAGCATAGGAAGCAATTGTCCATTGTGATTAGCCATTGTGTTCTATGGGACAATGATGTAGACATGTTCTGTCACCTGTGGAGTAGTCAATGTACAGAGAGGGGGAGAAGGTAAGCTGTGACCATCACCAATTCTGAATGGTAGATCTTGTGTTATCTTTGTAATCCTGCTTATGATGGTAATGATAGGACTGATAAAATACTTAAAAACCTAAAAGACCTATTAGGAGCTCAGTGGCTCGAGTTAAAGCTTTAATATATTTTTAAATATAGGGACTTGGAAAATTTAAAAATCTATCTTTTAAAAATATGTTTGACATATAAACAATTGACACATTCCATTTATTCAGAAAAGACGGAAACAGATGGCACTCAGACGGCATCCAAATGGTAGATTTATTCAGTGTTCATACCAAGGGGTACAGGTGGTGGGGGAGGGTGAGGACAGGGTCACAACGCCGGACGACGGCGAGCCGTTTCGCACCGTTGTTCTTCCACGGGTCCCGTGGAAGCACAAAGGTGCGAAACTGCTCGTCGTCGTCCGGCGTTGGATGCTGTCTGAGTGCCATCTGTTTCCGTCTTTTCTGGATCTCTTCATATGGCCTACGCCCTGGGATGTGCACCCGGCTCTTATGCCTTCCAGGAATGAATGAGCAGCAGCCTTTCTTTTGTGGATTAGCGGTGCCCGGTCTCCTTACTCTTTTGACACTCTATTTATTAGTCAAGATGCCACATCTACCTCCTGAGACCTCCGAAAATTGTTTTTACGGGGGGGTGGGGGGGAAGCGACCAGCTATACTTTCTCACTGCACTGGCTGCAGGGCACTACCATCCCTTCTAAAATGCCGACATAGTAAGGGCTAACTCAAGTCTACAATTGTACCATACACTAGATGTCTTATAAGTGGGTAGATGCTGGGAGATCGATGAAAAAATACCTTGTTTGGCTATTCTAGAAGTATTAAAGACAAATTATTTTAGGACTTGATATTTTTGTACTTAAAACAGTTATGATAATCATTTACTAAGTTAAAAGCTTCCTAAAAAACAGCAGAATTGTGGTTTCCAGTGTGTCATTTTATGAAACTGAAGCTGAGGATGTGTATTAATCTGCATGTACCGGTGAGCTCCGCTTCTTCATGGCTTCCCGAACGACATGCTATATGAAGAAGAGATCATGTAAATGAAATAGTGATGACATGTACGGTGAATTGATCAGTGGGAAGAGTATGATATGCATCTCAATTACAGTGCTTGTGAGTTCTTCTTAATTTAATAATGATGAATATTATAGACTGTAGGCCTATGATGAAGGATTGGAGGTCTTATGTGTCTTCAAGTGTGAATCTCTCATCTACCGGTATTCCCAGACATTTCAAGACTTATCATGCAGAAGCAAGGAAATATATATACCTTTTTGGCCTATTCTAATGTTGTAGAAGTTCTCTAATTATTTCATAATTACATTTCCCAGAACTTGGTTACGATACGATACGATACAATACACTTTATTGATCCCGTGGGAAATTATGGTATCACAGCAGCACAACTTAAATAATAACATGAATTACTTAATTGACAAGACAGTAGAGTTGACAGAAGAACATTATACATTAGATTAGGTCATATACAGTGGGTAAACTGAAAAGTAGAAGAAATAAAGAAGTAAACATTCACCTTGATGATTTAACACTAATGTTAAATCATCAAGGTGAATGTTTACTTCTTTATTTCTACCAATGTAACATACAGTGGGTGTATAGTGTATGTGCACTAAAAACCCACACTGACAGCATAGATCGCCTTGGCTTGATGATGTATACTACTCTCCAAAAGTTAGGGATAGTTGGCTTCCAGATGAAATTTATATAAAATGTTCACGCTACAGAGATATTTAATCATCAAAGTCAGGCATTTAAGTAGAAGCATGAAATGGTGATTTCCTAATCTCAAACAATTTATTGAAACAAAAGCAAACAACATTGGTGGGTATACCCCCCAAAATGTCACCGTCTCAGAAACTTGTAATGTGGCCTTGAGCATCAATTACAGCTAACGACGACGTCTCCTGCTGTTCATAAGTGGAGTTATTGTCACTGAGGCATGGAAGCCCACTCTTCTTGACAGGTGGCCCTCAGGTCATTGAGGTTCTGGGGTACAGAGTTACGGCCTCTTCATGGCGACAGGTTTCTATGGGATTCAGGTCTGGAGAAAGTGCAGCCGCTCCATTGGAGATCCCCCAGTCTCCAGCAGCCATTCCCTAATGATGCGACCTCGATGAGCTAGAGCATTGTCATCCATGAAGATAAAATTAGGCCTGGGCTGTTCACGCAGAGGCGCAATGACTGGATTAATGATCTTATTCCAGTAGTAGAGCCTTGTCACTGTACCATTCACAAAGTGGAGGGCAGTTCTGTATAGACAAGACACACCAGCCCACACTGTAACACCACCACCAAAGGCTCGTCTGGTGACAACAGTGGCTGATGCATAGGGCTCTCCTTGACATGGCCAACATTGTTGGCATCCATCATTTCTGCTTAGACTTTCATCAGTGAGCAGCACTCGGGCCCACAAGTGCCTCATCTAGAAAGACGATTACACCTGTGCCTAGTGGTATGATCAGCTACCCTTGCAGGTCATCTGGAACGCAGACCACGCTGATGTAAATGGTTGCAGTTGGTCTGAATTGACAATTGGGTGCCTTTCACCTCACTTAAATGTGCCTGGAGTTCTCTGGCATTCATCATTCAGTTCCAAAGAGCATTGTTCACAATGAAGCGGTCATCAGTGTGGGATGTGGCCAAAGGACGTCCACTTCTGTGCCTTTCTGTGACTTTTCCGGTCTCTCTGTAGATTTGTTATAACCTGCTGATGACACTCTGTGACACTAAGCTCAGTGTCCACTTCTGTCTCAGAACATCCTGCTTGAAGCCTCAAAATGGCGAAGTACTGCTGATCAATTGTTAGGTGTCGTCTTGGTTTTTAAGTCAAAATGTGAATAGCATGATGAGGAGGACTGTGTAATACCAATTCTAATTGAACTGTGAAATGTATTGGGCGATTCATGAATCTAACAACTGTTGGGAATTTCGCCATTAAGCTCCTTGTTAGAGAACAGCAAGTTGTGCAGAAAGTACTGAAACGTTGGACATGAGCATCCAAAAGACTAGAGAAGGTCACATTAGGTTCACCTGAAAAGGTTAGAGGGCATAATAGGATCATCCCGACATTTCGCCCAAAATTAAAATACCCCTAACTTTGTATAACTAGTGTATATTACTAACTCCTGGGGAACGCTTTGTAGGATAGTCTTGTGGGCATTTTGTCTTCCTTGGTACCAGAAGACAAGTGGTTATATTTTAAAGCGTTATTCGCATCTTGGATATTTTTGGTATATAGATGGAATATGACATAAATGTATAGCTGATGTGGGGCTTCATGACAAAGATCCGCATCTGTCTCAAGAATAAGGCCCTATAGTGTGCTGCTTTCCGTTAAAGGGAACCCGACAGCTGCTCAATCCACTGACCTATAAGTGCATGTAGGAAGAGACCTGTCAATCCAGGTTAATGGGCGGGGAGAAACCACCATGGACCCTCCTTCCCAACTAGCCTACACTGCGGCTCAGTTCCCGACAGCTTTTAAAGTATATTCTTCTCTGAAATCTCGCAGTGTTTCAGAGACAAACATACCTGGGTGAGATCATACAGTCAGTGGCAGATGCATGCACCGCCTGGATTTGGCAGCATATATCAACTGTCAGGTTCCCTTTTAAAAAGGTTGTCTAAATGAATGGGACCTCCCATTACGTTTCCACTGATAGGGTGCTTCAGGACATGGTTATTGCAAACACCAGGAGAAGAAGAATGGGTATGATTGCCATGGTGCCGTAGTCAGAGAAACATCCAGGAGTAGGTAAATAGTGATTTAGAGTGTTCTCTCTGAAACGCATAGAAATAAATCACTATTGGCCTACTCCTGGATGTTTGTCTGACTACGGCAGCGCGGCAATCATACCCATTCTTATTCTTCTGTTGTTTGCCGTTACATTCGTGGGGTGCTGCAGCTGTCATTTTGGTCATTTCCAGTTGGCTGTGACTCACACAACCTGCCAAGATGAGCATATCCAACATTTTTTTAATCATCTCTCTCGGATAAACCCCAGATTGCGCTTTTTTTCCTCCAGCTCACTGCAGGATATGGTTATTGAGATAGGCGCAGGTCCCATTGGTGAACACTGCATCTACCATGCATTAGCCTGTAGTTATGCCACAAATTATCTAAATGGGAATGCTCCTTTAAGTGAACAATGTTGATGGTCACTTTTGGCCCATGCTATATAGATAGTAGGCAGTAGATATTGCACTTCACTGCAATATAGTAGAGTACGCTCTTGACAAAAGTATGGTAGGAATTTCTTTTCAAATCCTGTGGATTTCTATTGTTTTGGAAGCCTATGGAGTCAGTGTTTGGGGAAAAAAGTGATAAAGTATATGAACATGACCTCTTGCTTTACAAACAATTTTACCCTTTTTAAGCATTTATAAATATTGACAAGAAGCCATTTGTCATAAGCAGTTAATACATCTTCTATGTTTCTTTACTACCATACTTTCACATTACTCCTGCCCACACGTGCATGGTTTTTTCATGCATGTCATGCCCATGATTTCCAATTTATATATATTTTTTATTGTATGTTTAATAGATTTGTTTTATTTTATGACATTTTTATTTATTTTTTCTTGTTTCTCTTATGCATTTTGTTTATGCCCTTAAGGGCAGGATTCCACTTGCGAGAGACTCGCGCGTGTCTCGCATCGCATCACCCGCCATGGCCTCCCTCTCTTCCGACAGGAGCGGGTCAGCTGCATCTATTTCTATGCAGCTGAGACGCTCCCGTCGGGAAAGAGGCACGCCATGCCGGGAGATGCGATGCGAGATACGCTCGAGTCTCTCGCAAGTGGAAAAGAGCCCTACGACATAGTATTGTACTGGCAATTGCCTTAAGGATCAATAAGATCCTGATAGAAAAAATAAAGTAATAAGTCAGGTCACCAATCTCGTAATGGTAGATAGCGTTGTTCCCCTGGTGTTCCACACCCGGAGAGGGTCTGAACTACACCATATTAAAGGAAGAGGAAGAAAGTCCAGCTAAGGATCCACATTCAGGGGTACCATGTGGATCCTTTGCTGGACTTTCTTCCTCTTCCTGACCAAAGATGTCTTATTGTTAGACCTCTGATAACATAGCATAACTGAAACCACCGGAAATCCAACATTCTTGAGCTAAGGGAATATATTTTCTATTTGGTAAACTAATGATCAGTAATTGGAGAGATATTTAACAGATTTAGGTCACTGCCTCCTTCCAAGAAACGTCTGGCAATTCTTCTTCCACCTAAATATGTAAAATAAAAGTTTACTTCTAGGATTCTCCTGAGACACCATTAGTTAAAGTTGTCATTGGTGAGAGTCTGTGCTCCATATTGGTTTAGAAAATTTATTATTTATACTTATTTTTACGGGGTTGTATTACACCTTTCTCCCACACACATCACAATAACTTCAGTCATGGAACTGATGTTCAGGTTGTGAAGGTCCATGCTCAGCTTAGATTAAACTTTTGACTTGAACTTTGGGACAAATATGTAAAAAACTACAAATTTTCCCGTGTATTACATAACAGGCATGTGTTTGAGAAACTATGGCTGCATTCAAGTGTGCTAATCCATTCTTAGATGACAGTGACACAAGGCTCAAAGTGGAGCTCATAATAGTCACATCCATGAAACGTTGCCTGCTTCCTGCGTGGATTCAGTCCACTCACGTAATTTGGCATCGGTGTACAAATGGCTTCTATATAAAGCAGCAGGCGGTGCAAAGAACAGTCGTAGCAGGGCTGTGATTATACTCAAGTTTGAAACAATACAGATGTTTTTCGGTAGCAAGAGTTTATTTTGCAAATTTACATTGTAGAAATAAGGGGAGAGACTTACAGATTGTTATGGAAGTTTGTCCTGGTGACCTCCACAAATATAATTCGTAACCTCTCCCAAATATTTTAACTTAAAGGGGGTGGTTCCCTACTCTGCGGTAGTGACCACATGCCTGTAAAACTGATAGGGAAGTCTTTTTCTAAATACCTTGTTCAGCCAATTCTGTCTGTGTCCGCTATTGTGGATCGCTCATTCCTATGAATTGACCCCCAGAGCTCCGTGACCTCTGGGATCTGGTGATGTCACGTCAACTTCCAGTTGACCGACATTACCGAGGTGGCCCCAGTCTTCCTGAGTGACTGGGCTGTGGGCGGCATTTCACCGCTCCTCACAGTCCAGCGTCACAGTGCTGTATGTCTCGTGTGCGCGATCCTTCACGGCAGAGCGCCGCAAGCATAAGCGATACTGGGCTGTGACCAATGAAAAGCTGCACACACGCATTCACTCAGGAAGACTGGAGCCGGCCTCTGTGATGTCAGGTCAACTAGAAGTTGACATGACATCACCAGATCCTAGAGGTCATGGAGCCCAGGGGGTCACTACATGCTGATGAGCGGACCGTAATAGCGCCACTCACAGGCAGAATTGGCTGAACAAGGTATTTAGAAAAAGTCTTCCCTATTAGGTTTGCAGAGATGTGGTCACTATTGCAAAGTAGTGAACCACCTCTTTAAATATCAACCCTTTAACATGAGACCAAATAGGGCATGTGCCCACTAAACGGGTTTCCGAAATTGCCATTAAACAACTGTCCATTAATACATGGATCATGTGGTTGCAGCGTCCATATGTGATCATAGGATACATGGAGATTGTAAGGAGGAGGCATGGATGAACTGTGACAGTAGAGAACTACATTAACTTCCACGCTCTGCCGTGGGCACGGGACTTCCAAAATGGAACTAATTGTGACTGGAAGGAGTTGCAAGATCTGATATCTGTTATGCACCATATTAATGGAACCAATTTAATTAAAAAACAAAACAAAAAAAAAAGAAAAACAACTCCAGCCTTTTATTAGGTCTCAGGTCTAGACTTCTCTTAACCAAGTTCTAATGTATATTATTATTACACATTGTATACTGAAACTTCATGGTTTTTTTAACCTTTTTATTTTTCCTTCAATAGAGCGGTGAGGTCTTTTGTCTTTGTTTTTTGCAGGGTGAGCTATCAGTTTTACTGATACCAATATTGAGTACATACAGCATTTGGGGTGCTTGTTTGTTTCTTTTTTTGAGGGGAGGGTGTGGTGTCCAAAAATCCCAAATTCTGGCGTTTAGAATTTTTTTTTTCTCTTTCCAGCGATAACTTTATGGGTTAATTGTAATATACCAGACTTTAACAGATGCAGTGATACTAAATGTGTTTTTTTATTTTATAATTGATTATTGTGATTATAGAAAAGAGAGTAATTTTAATTTAAAACTTTTTTTATTATTTTCCTTTTTCCTTTTATATTTTTGTCTTCTTATGGCACTTAAACCTGTAATTATCTGACTGCTTACACTATAAACTACCATGTTTCCCCAAAAATAAGGCCTACCCTGAAAATAAATCCCAAGTAGGATTTTGGGGCTTTTTGAGCATGCTTAAATATAAGCCCTACTCCAAAAATAAGCCCTACTTGTGGTTCCATAAAGAAGTGTCCAAGCAGCTAGAAAAAAATGAAAGAATGCAGCAAGACTGTTCATCAAATAAGGTAGACATCCTCAAAAGAAAGCAGACACGCCCCAAAAGAAAGCAGAAACACCCAAGAAAGCAGACACTTGCTGCCACCCCCAAAATAAGAAAATAAAAATCGCACTCCCGAGACCCCAAACAATTACAGTTGGCAAGTGTTGATGGTGGATGGGCTCTCACGCAGTCATCTGTGTTGCTGTCAGGTCCCTCACTGTTTTAGATGCACTGCACTGCAGCTCTTACATACACTTCATGTACCAGTATCACTCCACGCACATGATACTGTTTCCAGTCACCAGGGGGAGCCAACCGCTGTAAAACGCAGGGAGACCTGACCACAGCGCAGATTTGTATGTGAGAGCCCATTCACTTGCCAACTTTAATTGTTTGACGTCAAGTTATTGCAATTCTTTTAGGGGGTGTCTGCTTTCTTTTGGAGGTAAACTTAGAAATACACAGAATAATAAAAAATGTAAGCAGGTAATTTAAAGCTGTGTGAATATGGTCTGTACCCACCACTATAGGACTGGTTCTGCACCATGAGAATAGCAGATCAGATAAGAAAATGTGCATCTGAACCAGTAATAGGAGTAACACAAAATGTTGATGTTCCAGAATGTGATAACATGATTAGATTTGAATAAATGTTGGTTTATTTATTTTCAGTAATAAATGTGGAATGTTGTTCATTAGAAAATATAATACATCCCCTGAAAGTAAGCCTTAGCACGTCTTTCAGTCTGAGCAAAAAATAATACAAGACGCTGTCTTATTTTTGGGGTAACACTGGTATAATACCATTGTATTGCTGTACTGTATATAATACGTCCCAGTTTCCTATGGAGCTCTGTCTACAGGAGTACCAAGATTGCAGTGGTGAGGGCCTGGCTGTTCAGGCTCCAGGATGACATAGTAAACCAAGGGTCCCCCACAATCTCGTGGAGGGAGGCCAATGGGAACCAGTGCGTGACAACAACCGCTCCATTACAATGCTGCTGTTGGAGATTGATAGCAACATTTAGAGATAGATGCCGACTATGTAACATAGCATGCATCTACTGCTCAGCCTCCACACAGAAGGACCACAGCTCCAATATACAGTTATGTCAATCTGCGTTAAGGGGTTAAAGAGAAGCTGTCACCAGGTTTTTGCTACCCCCATCTGAGAGCAGCAAAATGTTGGGACAGAGACCCTGATTCCAGCGATGTGTCACTTAACTGCTTGCTGTCATTCTCATACTATTCACTGTTTTATCTGCTGAAGATATAGCAGTTCTCTGAATGCGGAGCTCCGTATAACCACTTTCACACCACTGATTGGTAGCTTTCTGCCTATGTCCAGGATACACAGAATGCTGCCAATCAGTGGTGGAAGGTGTTTTGTGCTACATGGTAGTAATGTATCCATAAAAACGGACATCACTAGGATGGTCCGTGTGACGTCCCATTTTTTTTTCCCACCTATTGACTTATACTGGCGAGTCTCGCACGATTTCGGCAGACAGTCGCAGTATGTTGCGACTTTTCGCTCATCCAGAATTTGGATGCGATAAAAGCTGACCAACTGCTCTGCCTCACTGAATAACATTGGTGCGAGTGCAATGCGAGATATATGGTCGTGTGAGCGTAGCCTAATACTAATACTCACATTAGGTGGCACACACACACTCACTTGCCACATCCGGTGATACTGATTGCTTACAGCTGGCAGTAGAGGGAAGATGGGACGCAGTGCAGTAGACCACGAGGACCTGCGGTGGAATGAATGGAGGACTCTGCAGTGGTACACATCAATACGTTCCACCTCAGGTCTTCTATGTGCTTCACCTGCTGGCCAGAAGTAATTGGTATCATTGGATGTGGTGTGGGTGTGGGATCTGATGTTTGTGGGTTTACGATGTGTGTGTGTGTGCGCGCGCGCGCCCATTCCATCACGATTCCTTGATACGTTCCACTACAGGTCCTCCCATTCGGTGTCTGGTGAGTATGAGTGAGGGGTCTTCTGTATTCTCTATTTTGGGGTGTCTACTTTCTATAATTAAGTGCCCTGCAGGATTCTTTAACTTTTTTTGCTGCATGGACACTTTATTATTGAACCGTGACTAGGGATTATTTTTGGGGGAGGGATTATTATTGGAAAAACACAGTACAATCTGTACGCAGTGCATTCTCATGTTACCGGGGCCCCATGTACTATATTTTCAACATATGCTCATTCCTGGGTCCTACCGTAAAAAGTAATGAGATATTGCACGTGTGATTGACTGGAAGTATCAGCCAATCAGAAGGGGCATTGCACTGGTAAAATGCCTGTATTAGGGCTCGCACACATTTGCATATAAATCGGATGTTGGCTATGGAGCAGTGGCAATCAACGGGGAAAGGGGGGTTTCAATGCCGATTTGGCATGAGAAAAATATTGCTGCATGCTGCGATTGGCCGCGTTTCTCGAATCATGCGCAGCCATATAAGTCTATGGGTGCATGTAAAACATCCCAGTATAGTCCAGTATACACAGAGACTGGAAATGGAGAAATTGTGCTTAGATTCTTGCATGTGAGATACTCGGATCCCGCTTGCAGCACAGCTCAAGCCGAGTATCATTACCTCTCCCATTGGATGCTCTACCCCAGTGTGACCCCGGCCCTACTGAAGTGCAGGTAATGGTTGCTCCAGTAGCTTCTCTTTTCAGTGAAGTGTTGTACTAAATGTTCTGTATTGGGATTACCTGTGACGGGGGATATGCTGCTCCTTTGGACGTCAAGTGAAGGTGGCTCCATGTCATGTTTCCAGCATCTCGCGAGTTCTGCATCTTAAGAACTTTCCAACTTCTACACCAAGTGATCTACACCCTCCAGAACTCTGATTTTTTTTTTTCTTTTCTTTTTCTAATAAAGACTTTCTTTATATTAGTTATCCAGTTATATTTCATTGTTTTTCATTTATTCTTCAATTATTTATCCCGATTTATCAAGACAGAAAATCGCCTGTCTTGATGAATTCAAGGGTATACTACTTTTCCATAATATTTTTTAACAAAGGTAATTCCAGAATTAATTAATATAACAAGAGGGATCGCTTTATAGACCACACCAAACAAAGATGAGGTATGTGGGACAAAGGAGGACGTGATCTCTGCACTAAAGGCAAATGCAACAAATTATTTATAGACCGGAGGAAAAGAAGGGTATTGTATTTGACTATACATTATATTTAGCTTTTAGCAAATATTAAAAACTTTATATTTTGCAGTCACGCATTTTTGCTCATTTCTGCCGTAGAATATTCTATTTGGATTCACTCCAAAGTATTCCTATAGTTGGATAGGACGTCACCATGAGATCGTATATTCACCTTATGGGCTAAGCTATGTAAACTCCTCCTTACGTCTATCAATTCAATGTCCACAGCATGGAAATAAAGCTTCTATAAGGCTAAAGGGCCCGTTACACACTACGCTATATCGAACGATATGTCGTCGGGGTCACGTCGTTAGTGACGCACATCCGGCATCGTTAGAGATATCGCAGCGTGTGACAGCTGCGAGCGACTGTGAATGAGCAAAATTACTCATCTTATCGTTGCTCGTTGACACGTCTCTTATTTTCAAAAAATCGAAAGTCCTTCTGCGCGCCTGTTGTTCATTGTTCCCGGGGCAGCACACATCTCTCCGTGTGATACCCCGGGAACGATGAACTCCAGCTTACCTGTGTCCCGCCGGTAGTGCGTAAGGAAGGAGGTGGGCGGAATGTTACATCCCGCTCATCTCCGCCCCTCCGCTTCTATTGGGCGGCCGCTGTGTGACGTCGCTGTGACGCCGAACGTCCCTCCCCCTTCAAGAAGAGGATGTTCGCCGCCCACAGCAAGGTCGTTTTGAAGGTAAGTACGTGTGATGGGGGTTACCGACTTTGCTGCACACACGATGGGGGCAGGTGCGATCGCATGATAAATCGCCACGTGTAAAGCGGCCTTAAGCTCCCACATTGAGTATTTGGTGTATTTTTTGTGAATTTTGGCTTTGCAAAAATAAAGCGCAACATATTACTATTAGACAAACAAAAAAAAAAACCTATGGCTTATTATATCAAATAAGGTCTTCCATACATATTGATGCAAACACTAGATCCTAACCCACTCCAGAGTATACCGTACTAATAAAAGGAAGAAAATTAGTTTTAATGGGTACAAAATGTGACAAATTCTTTATTAGTAACAGGTAAAAAGGAAAAGAAAAAGGTGCAATTGCAACATGAGGTGGTACATAAATAGGCATAATATATTTATTGTAATAAGTCTGATTTATGTAAAGATGTCCAAAATGTAACAAATCACGTTGCACATAAACAGTAACAATTGCATAAAAATAGAAAAGACACAGAAAAGGCACGGTGGGTATTGTACTTTGCCAGCGTTGGGAATACACGAAACCTCATAGCAAGTGTCCATTGTAAACATATGTTGAAGAGCTGAGAGCAACAATGGCTCAAACGCTGTATTAGTTATTGTATTAATTAGGACACATAGGAAAAAAGTTAATACCTACTAAACTGCCAGTCGGAAAAAGTGCAGGATGGGAGGACCTGACGTATGTTTCGCGTAGGTTATAGATGGTTATTCATGGGAAGATCATCAATAAGCTGCTGTAACCCACGCGAAACGTACGTTGGCTCATTCACACAGAAATTGTCTTCCATCCTGCACTTTTTCTGGAACTTTAGTAGGTATTAACCTTTTTTTCTTTGTGTCCTAATTAATAAAATAACTAATACAGCATTTGAGCCATTGTTGCTCTCAGCTCTTCAACATATGTTTACAATGGACACTTGCTATGAGGTTTAGTGTATTCTCAGCACTGGCAAAGTGCAATACCCACCATGCTTTTTCTGTCTGTGTCTTTTCTATCTTTTATGTAATTGTTACTGTTTATGTGCAGTGTGATTGGTTACATGTTGGACAACTTTACATAATATATTTATTGTAATAAGTCTGATTTATGTCTATTTATGGACCACCTCATGTTGCAATTGCACCTTTTTCTTTTACCTTTTACTACGGTAATAAAGAGTTTGTCACATTTTTTTACCCATTAAATGTTCTTTTCTTTCTTCTGTTAACATGCGACTATTACAGCAAAGCTTATAGGATTCCTATAATCTAATCCTCACTGTACTTTTTATATTGCTGTGGAGACTAAGAAACTTGACCTGCTGTGCAAATTTGATATCCGCGACATGTCAATGTCTCTTACAGTAAAAACGCATTTTATCTGTGGATTTCCTCATAGACTTGAATGAGAAGAGAAAAATCAACAGAAAAAAAAAAATGCATGTGTGTTTTTATTGCATTTCCACAATGGAAACCCAAAAATGAATGTAATCTGCACATAACTATCAATAAAGTTTTATTTAAGTAAAGTAACAGGAAGTATCCAACACATAATATGACCTAATAAACAAAAAAAAAGGATAAAAGTGTATGATAAAAAAAAATGCATTTAAAAACACAAGTTACCTAATTTAGCTAATAGGACCAGAGATGTTTTGGAAAAATCTGCAACATAAAAAAAAAAAATCACTAAATGCTCACCGTGGGAACTTAACGTCAATCTTCGCCATATTACTCCAATATTACAATCTGAGCTACAGTGCTGCAAAACATTTTTAAATGCACTAAGAAAGGATAATGGGCCATTTAACCACCAAACCTTTATATGCATAACTCACCCAAAGGTGTGAACAATGTTTAGAGTTCTGAGAAATGAAGATACATTGTTATGAAGATGTATGGTATCAATTCCAGGTAGAAGTCCCCTGGTAATTGTTATATAGGAGACTATGGCCAGAAATACGTCTTATTTTAACAGTTCCTCTCCGCAAAACAAAGAAAGACTACTCACATGCCGACCACATACAGACACTGTATTTCCCATGGTATCCGGGTTACTGCACAGCCAATGGTAATATTTCATCCATTTAAGATTGTTAGGTCTGGATTGTCATACTCACTGTCAGTGTTGATTTGCATGTACCTTGTTTACTATTTTTAATCCACAATGTCTTCTTATACATTAATACAACTCAGAGATTTTAAAGGGGAAAAAAAAGAGGGCCCAATGCTAACCCTGTGCAAAGGATAGTTTTCTTTCTTTTCTTCATATTCACACCGTCCATCCAGAAGATGAAGAAAGAGTTCCATACAATAACTCAAAGTGAAGAATAAAGGATGCTCCTAGTTTTTCATGTATACTCATTGACTCTCAGTCCACAATCAAGTTTTGTGTCACACATACACACACAAAAAAAAAATCTAAAAATGCTGCATTTTTGCCACAAATCTGTGTGTAAAACTATCCTGGTGTCAAAATTGTGTATTTCACGTTACACTTGTGCCTGTAAATGCATTTGACAGGCAGACATGTCTGAATCTCATCATAAATCATAAAATATTCCAGCCTGAACTAAAGTATATAAAGTCTGCAAAACACATCTTCAGACCATATACATAATCTAATATATAATCAAATTGTATGTGAATTAAAGTATTTTCTACAAATAGTTTGATTTGTACATTTGAATTGACACGGACATGGTGAAGGTGACTTGTTGCAGTAATGTATTACTGGCTGCATTTGCTGTTTTAATGAATAAATGTCACTATTTTGATAGGCATTCCCTGAGAAAATGTCATAGAAACATCTTAAGTAAAAAAAAAATCTCTGTTCTAATACATACAAATATTTTATTTTTGTCTAGCAAATGTTAATAATATGGAAATGGAAGAAGGGATGGCATTTACTATAGGTCAGTACAGCCCCTTTACTATTTCTTAATAATAACACATAACAAATTGCTGTCCTCAATAACCATGTTATAATTTCTGCATAATAATGTGACTACAAACAAGACAACAAGACAAGGGTTGCACACGTTATACCATGTCTTGTGGACGTGTAAACTTTATAACAAAAAAGCTACTATGTAATTATGTACTTTGTATCCACAGACATGAAGCCTTGGATTAGATTTTTGGTAATGTTACTCCAATTGTAGTGAAATATTAAAAGGCAGCAAATCCCAGCCTCTGGCTGTCAATCTGCTGAAAAACTACAACTCCCAGCATGCCCCGACTGAGAAGGACTAGAGACTTGTAAACTGCTGCGGAATATGTTGGTGCTATAGAAATAAAATTATTATTCTTAGGATAGAGATGACCGTGCATCAAAAAAAACCTGTATTTCTAAGGGTGGAATAGGATGTTTCCGCAAACCTACAACTCAGAGTGCATTGTATGTACAGAATAGAAACTGTGTAAAATATAGATAGATAGATGTGTGTATATATGTGTGTCCGTTTGTGTGTGTATGTGTGTATATATATATATATATATATATATATATATATATATATTTATTATGAGTGCGTGTGTGTATGTATATATATAATATGTGTGTGTGTGTGTGTGTGTGTGTGTGTGTGTGTGTGTGTGTATGTATATGTGTGTGTATGTGTATATATATATATATATATATATATATATATATATATATATATATATATATATATATATATATATATATACACACACATATATGCGTGTATATATACACATGCATACATTATATACACATCTATCTGTGTGTATATATATATATAAATAATATAAAATGCGTGTGTGTGTATATGTGTATATATATATATACATGAGAGAGAGAATGTATGTATATATGTGTGTGTGTGTGTGTATATATATGTATGTATATATATATATATATATATATATATATATATATATATATATATATATATATATATATATATATATATATATATACACACACACACACACACATTATATACACATTATCTATCTAGCTATATATAAATAATATATAATGCGTGTGTGTGTATATATATAGTGTTTGTATATATACATACACCATTATATAATATATACCATTATATATATATATATATATATATATATATATATACACACACACACACACACAATTATATCTTTTTATATATATATATATATCTCACACACACACAATTATATCTCTTTATATATATATATATATATATATATATATATATATATATATATATATATATATATATTAGTGTCTATATCAATATTTCAACCACTGAATAACTACAAATTCCAAACTGCATCAGAGGCTTTTGTAGCCCATAGTAGTAGTGGAGCTGTATCATTGCATTACATGTCTATTACTGTTAGTACATTGAAGTCCACCTGCAGCCTAAGATCAACCCAGAAACCCAATAATTTAGAATAATCTTGTTCCCTGGTGCAATCTGTCTCCAGAAACCCATGCCCTATGCGCTTCACATCCCATCTTTCAGCAGGTATCATCTCATCAAGCACCCAGCCCCTAAAGATGGCACAGCTGTAAACATTTACCAGGGGGCAATCACCAGCCTTGATCCCTGTGACCTCTAACACTGGGCTAACAGCTGCTTGTGTCCTGTTTACTTCATCATTAACCTCTAGGCTAAATATAGCCAACCTGTGGCTCTCCAGCTGCTGGGGGACTACAAGTGCTAGCGTGGTGTCTGCTCCCCAACGTTCTATTGATAGAATGTTGTGGTTACATTGTATCACTGTATCCCGCCAGCTGCAGCGCTCTCACTGTTCTATAGGTGATGTTCATCCAGGCGATTGATTTATTTGTATTTAATCTGGATATGTGGGGGAGTAATCCCCTGAATGCTGATGAATGTAGTGTTAATCTCCGCTGCCTGGTTATAATTTACATCCTTCACATCTGCAGCACGGAATGTCTGTTTACATTATATATTTACTGAATTAGTTAACCAAGCAAATGAGTTTAAAGACCCGTGTGGCTCCGGTTACCCCCTGAAACCTCCCCTCAGCCCCTATATTTTATTTTTTATTTCTTTTTTATATATATATAGAAATGTAATGTTTTCTTTCCTCCTGAATTTCAGAGCCTATTATTATGGAAGGAGCTCCTGATTTTAAGATTCTCAAGGACAAATGGACGGCGGTATCAATGGATAAGAAAAGGTGCTGCAGAAATGATTAATTGTGTTAACCATTTCGCTCCTGCAAATGTAAAACTATACGTAAATTGCGCTGCCCTCGCTGTTACTATGAACATTTCATTGCACATTGTATTGATTTAATTTGTTGTGTTCCATCTTTTTTTTTTCCACCCTTGCTCTTTGCTAATGTTCTATTGTCTAAATAAATATCTTTCAGATCGGCCCAGTTTGAGCACACGATTGTAATCGGTTCAAAAGGAGCTGAAATCTTGACGAAGCTGGATGGAGAATGAAATGGATCTAACATGAAATATATATTTAAAAACAAAAATCACATATGGAACATAAAAATGAACGCAACAATGTTACTGATAGGAATAAATATATAATTTACAAAAGGACTATCCTACCTCTATTTCTGTATGATCAATAGGTTTTATACATCCCGAAGGGACCTGCAAAAACACCCTTTATTGTACTATATACAATGGTGCATTATACTGTGACAACTACAGACAGAAATAAAATGCCTTTTGCAATTAAATATTGCTGTGCTGGGTCTAATATATATATATTTAGATATATAAATATATTCATATTGTGTGTATGTGTATGTATGTATGTATGTGTGTATGATATATCTATGTAGTAAGTGTGTGTGTGTGTATATATATATATATATATATATATATATATATAAATATATATATATGTGTATATATATATATATATATATATATATAATGTGTATGTATTGTATACAAATGTAGAAATGTAGCAAAGCTGAATCTGTGTGTGTGTGTGTGTGTGTGTGTGTGTGTGTGTGTGTGTGTGTGTGTGTTGTAAATATACATTTTGGAAAATTAAAATCTAACATTATACAACACAGAGGAGCAGGATGATGCACATACAATGCAGGAGTGTGACCAATGGCTGCAGTAGAGGTGACGCTTGTAGTGTGTAATTAGGCAGCTACTAATCAGCCTGGCGGAATGTAAGTACTTTTAATTTGGTATTCACATTGTACTTACACAGACCACTAAGCATTCTCTGGGATCCAGTCCAACAACAGAGACCAGTCTGGTGCTGATCTACACCGCATCTGTAACAGCCAGGAAACACATTTCATGCACTGAGTCTAATGGCGATTTATACATAGGAGTATAAGTATTATTTTATTAACATTAAAGGACACAAAACTCGTCACAATAATGTACATGCCATAAGAAACCTACAAGGGATTGGAAATATTTCTCATAACATACACCTATTCAGATTTATACCTACCGTTCTATCTATCACATGTATCACAATTTAACTCCATTTTACTTCTTTCTCATACGCTACATGTTTTGTCATTTTAAGAGAATCTATTGAAATACAATTTTATTTTGTATATGTAATGTAATTTAGTATGGTATTTACACTTCACTTTATTCTTTCAATTTTAGTATATAGTATAGGACATAAGATTGTACATTTTGTGTTATGTTTAACCTCTACCAGATAAATATCTAAAGAGAACAAATTATATATAGATACATGGATAGATATTAGATAGATGGATGCATATATATGAGATCAATATTAGAGTAGATAAATAGATATTAGATGAATAGATATTAGATGGGCAGATGGATGATAGATAGATAGAAGGATAGATAGATGGAGGGATAGATAGATGGATAGATAATGGATAGAGAGATAGATAGATAATAGAGGGATAGATAGATAGATAGATAGATAGATAGATAGAGGGATAGATAGATAATAGATAGATAGAGGGATAGATAGATAATAGATAGCTAGAGGGATAGATAGATAATAGATAGAAAGATAATAGAAAGAAATAAAAACCCTGGATGATAAAGTGAAGTGCACTCTGCCAATTGGATTTCATTGTGGCAATATATAATATATCTATTTCAAATGGACTATTCTTGTTTCCAAACTTTAAACCAGAGATGTATTATTATTACTTACAAGTAAAATATATCTTTGTACCGTGTTAGCCAGTAGAGAAAAAAATTGTTTAAAAGAACAGAGAGTCCTCAGTGGTTGATACCTTTTAATGGCTAACTGAAAAGATGGTAATAATTGCAAGCTTTCGAGACTACTCAGGTCTCTTCATCAGGCATGGTATAACACAAAATCTGAAGAGTCACGTATTTATACACAACAGGACTTAGAATAGTGCAGTAAAAAAAAAAAAAAAAAAAAAAAAAAAAAAAAAAAAAAAAAAAAAGAGATTATAACTTTTTTTTTTTTTTTTTTTTTTTTTTTTTTTTTTTTTACTGCACTATTCTAAGTCCTGTTGTGTATAAATACGTGACTCTTCAGATTTTGTGTTATACCATGCCTGATGAAGAGACCTGAGTAGTCTCGAAAGCTTGCAATTATTACCATCTTTTCAGTTAGCCATTAAAAGGTATCAACCACTGAGGACTCTCTGTTCTTTTAAACAATTTTTTTATTATTACTTATTATCATATGATTGTACATTTTGTGTTATGTTTAACCTTCTCCGCTAAATAAATATCTAAAGAGAACAATTATATATAGATAGATATTAGATGGATGCATATATATGATAGAAAGCTCAATATTAGAGTAGATAAATAGATATTAGATGTGCAGATAGATATTAGATAGATAGAGAGATGGATAGATGGATGGATGGATGGATAGATAGATAGATAGATAGATAGATAAACCCTGGATGATAAAGTGAAGTGCAGTCTGCCAATTGGATTTCATTGTTGGCAATATATATCTATTTCTAATGGACTATTCTTCTTTCCAAACTTTAAACCAGAGCTGTATTATTATTCCTTATTATCATATTATGGTGTCAGTTTAGCTGAGGTCCAGCCAGGTCCCTATTTGCACACAGGTTGTATATACCAAGAAGCGATACTTTTCTTAAGACTGGAGGATTTTTACCCACTGCTGTGGTAACAAGCTGTTAGTGCAGTAATTACCCGGAGGTGCAGCGATTTATTATTATACACATTTAAAAACTTAATTAAAACGGGGCTAATATACGGAAATGTGTGTACACAACAAGCTGAGCTTTATTACAATGACTTCTAACGTGTTGTGAATGTAGTCTGCTTTGTGTGAACCGACAAAATGTGGTGGAGTTATTGTTGAGGCTTTAGTACTGTACACATCGGTCTCATAGAATTACTGCTGACACTTGTAGTCCCACCACTGCTTTCCTGCATCAGTGGAAATACATGAGTGGGGGAGGCAAAAAAAAACTACATTCACCAATATATTATATTTGAAAATTAACTGATTACACTATGGATTCATGATAGATGGATAGACAGACAGATAATTTATATGTAAATAAAATAATATGTATACACACTTTAACCCATATGCCTCAGGAAGGGGGGGTGTGGGGGTATTTAGATTAAATACACCCCAGTATTAGATACACTGTGAACTAGTTGTGCTTATGTCTCGTTTGGCATTGGGAGGAATCCTCTCTATTTGGCAACGATGTTAAATAAGACAGGTTAATCATTCAGTCATTACGCAGGGATGATTTCATACAAAAAGTAATAATGTTGGTATCACATGTCACTCCCTATGGCACCTTAAAATAGATTCTTGGTGTTGGTGGGGGTGCCAGCCACGACAGACACAGCAGTGACCAGCTGATAGTTATCTAATATAGAGAATACCTGCCCCCCCCTCCTCAATTCCAAACTTATTAACCCTTTCACGCAGTAGTTGGCTTATTTTTTTCCCTCTCAGTATAAAGCAGCAGAATTACATAGAAATGGTGCTACCTGTTCATAGTGATTTGTGACCAATCTTTAGCTATGACTGTATACATTAATGTGTCTGTCCTGGTGACACCTAGTCTTTACAATGCCAGGTTCCAGCTGTATGTGTTATCAGCCAGACAGAGTGCAGTTTAAAGATAAAGATTGAATTATTAGGATATCAATATCCCACAAGTGTTGTGTGATCAGATGGCCTGAGCCCATTATTACAGTGTGATAGCAGTGCATAGAGGAGGTTCACCTAAGGCCGGATCACATCCCAGGCTGGTTAATAGTGAAAGGCAGCATGTTGCTATTATTGTTAAATATATGGCTAATTATGCGTATGAAAATTAAACATCAGTGTTATGCTAATGAGGCCGTTCAGCTGGGGAGCAGAGCACTTGAGACTGGTATTTAATCAAATGAATCAGAAAGGGATATACAGCTGCACATTGTACAGTCAGACCCAGACCTGCCATATGAAGGGAAGAATCATTAGCAGCTCACTAATTACCCTGCAAAGTCATGGGGATTCTCCCTGGGCTTCCTACACCGGGACAGGGAGCAATATTCCCAGAAGAGCGCACAGAAACCTGCAGGAGTCAATAGCCTTCTCCCAAAGCCATGTGTATGGTGGACATATGTATCCTGCAATTCAACTAATACATAAGTAACAAAACTCAATGGCTATAACTCATTACAAGAGATATAGCATTGTAAGTACAAAATCCCTTAATTTATGCATATACAGAAGCCCCATCGTTCTATTATATCTAATATATTCACATTAGTGAGATATATATATATATATATATATATATATATATATATAGCCAATTTTTGTTTTGTTGTTACAGCTCCTAAAACGTACAGTCATATATATATATACACTGTAAGTTGTAAGAGCTGTAACAACAAGACAAAAATTTACTATATCTATGTGTGTGTATATATATATATATATATATATATATATATATATATATATATATATATATATATATATATATATATATATATATATACACACACACACACAGTACAACCACTACCAATAATTTTATATATAGACCAGAGACCAGAGCCAGTCTATATTCTATATACACCACTATAATATATATATATATATATATATATAAATAATGTGTGTGTGTATGTGTGTGTGTATATGTATATATATATATATATATATATATATATATATATATATATATATATACACACATACATATATATAAATAATGTGTGTATGTGTGTATATATATATATATATATATATATATACACACATATACATACATACATATATATAAATAATGTGTGTATGTGTGTGTGTGTGATATATATATATATATATATATATATACACACACACACACACACACACACACACACAGTACCTATAGTACTACCCTAAATAATAAATGTATGCATGAACCAGAATCAAGTCCTATGTACTACCGTAGTACTATTAGTATAATACTAATAATAATATTATTATTATTATATATTGAAGCAAGATTAAAAAAGCGCCATTATTAATATGCTGATAATGCAGCTGCCAAAAATATGCATCAAATAATGTGGATATATGCATATAAAGAGTACATATGTTCATGAGTTTGCTCTAATGGTATATATCAATAAACGACGTAGGCATATAGTAGTGCCCCCAAACCTCCCCCCCTTTACAAACACGCTGCACAGGGAGGGTTGTACACACACTGCCCACCTTGTACACATACTGCCCTCTTGGACACACACCGCCCACCCCCTTGTACACACACTGCCCTTTTGCACAGGGAGGATTACACACACACACACACACACTGCCCACTTTGCACACATGCAAACACTGCCCCCCACAGGGAGGATTGCACACACATTACCACCCCTTAAACATACACACTGCACCCATTGCACACATACTGCCCCCTTGCAAGCACACACACACACACACACACACACACACATACACACACACACACACACACACACTCTCTCTCTGCCTTCCTCTTGCACACACACTGCTCCTTTGCACAGGGAGGATTGCTCGCACACACTGCCCCCTTCCACCCACACACTGCACCCATTCCACCCACACACACTGCCCCTTTGCATAGGGATGATTGCACATATCCTGCTCCTCTTACACACACACACACACACACACACACACACTCTCTGACCCTCTTGCACAGGGGGATTGCACACACATACCAGTCCTGGTTTGGGCCCAGTCTGTGCTGCAGAGTGTGTCATGTTTACAGGATGTGACAGATTTTCTCACTGTGCTGTGCAGAATTATTATTGCTGTCTCAGATCACAAATTGAGTGGAAAATGCTGTGTGGGAGTTTCTGGTTGGGTCTATTGAACAGCAAAGCTGGGCAATTGTAAAATATGGGAGAAGGGAAAATAAGCCATGAGGGCTGATCAGTAGCGTCCGTGGCTGCGTGTCTCGCCGCACTGTGCCTGGATTTAGTGGTGTGGACGCGGCTCTATCCACAGCACAGGCCACTGGGAAGTCTCCGCTCCTTCCACGCTCACTCCCCTAGTCCGCACAGCCCGGGATGCGCCTTAGCCAATCACAGCGCGCCGATTCAGCCATCCGTCCAATGGGCAGCGCCGCCTCCTGAATATGCAAAGCGGGCTGAGTCAAAGCTCCTGGGCGAGTTTGTGTAGCTCTTCACAGCCTCACGCTTAGGACTTTTTTTTTCTTTTTTCCCCCAAAGAGGCAAAACTCCATTTTCTTATGAATGGAAAGTGAAAAAATCCGATCTGCTTTAAATTAGGATCCCTTCCTGTAGCAGGAGGACCCCCTTTTGAAAAATTTAAAGGGGGGGATCCATACAAGAAAAAAAAAAAAAAACATAAAAGAAAAAAAAAAAATCTCCCCCCAAAAAAATAAAGGCAGCAAAAGGAAGAGAGAAGCAATGACCATGACTACTATGCCAGAAAGTCTTAACAGCCCGGTGTCAGGGAAGGCGGTGTTCATGGAGTTTGGGCCACCGAACCAGCAGATGCCACCGTCCCCCATGTCCCACGGACACTACTCCATGCACTGCCTGCACTCCCAGCACGACAGCTCGTACAGCGGAGCCTCGTCCTTCTCCAGACCCCTGGGTTACCCCTATGTGAATTCGGTGAGCAGCCATTCCTCTAACCCCTACATCAGTACCGTGCAGCCCTACCCCAACAGCTCCAGCCTCAGCCAGAGCCGCTTAGAGGAGACAGGTACAGTACCATCATAGTAACAATGTCTTCTTATCTTCCTGATTGTGTGAATGCTGCTGCCACGAGACCCCCAGTCCTTCTTCCCCGCAGCGGCTCTGTGCATTGCAGCATCAGCCCAGATGTGCTCACATTACCCTGCCTAATTATTTATTGCGTGGCGCTATAAACAATGTATGCAATTAAGGGTAATTAAACCTAAACTGCAGCATGCTGGAAATAACACAACTTGCACTGGCTGCTGGAGCTTATTATTGTGATCTGTTGCTTTTTTGTCTGCATGTCACCGTGCACTTTACCTGATTTGTTTGCGTTTTTTTTTTGTTTATTGCATGTGCAGGGGCAGATACAGAGAAGAGCACGGTGGTGGAAGGTGGCGAGGTGCGCTTCAATGGCAAAGGGAAGAAGATCCGCAAACCCAGGACTATCTATTCCAGTCTACAGCTGCAGGCACTGAATAGGCGGTTCCAGCAGACACAGTACCTGGCACTACCCGAGAGAGCCGAGCTGGCAGCTTCCCTGGGACTCACCCAGACACAGGTACTGGCACCCAGCCCAAACATACACACTGGCACCCCTTAGCACCCCTAATTCGTATCGCCTTCCCATCTCCCTGGTCACACACTGATCAATTTGATCAGAATCTTTCAGCTTTGGTTTGGAATTTTTCAATATTTACCAACAAAATATTTCGAACCTACAAATACTCTAAATATAACATAACAGCACATGCTATAAAATATAATATACACATTTATATATAATGTATCAGTACAGGAATTTCACATCACAGATAACTACTCCCATCTCCAGCAATCATGGAAACATTCCACTCTGAAGAAAATACACATCCATAATAAGCCATTTTTATATCAATCAAAATTACAACACCTTAGCCCTTCCATGTTCACCAAATTTTTATATCATATGGGATTGCCAGGGTAAATTAAGAATAAAGAAGAAAGACAAGAGTCTGGCAGGAATCCTTACTAAATTTTAATATCAAATGTTGATGTCTCAATTCAGGTTTATAAACGGTTAAATACAAGTAAGGTGGAGTTTTCTAAGTACAAGTGATGGTATTTTATGACAATCAATTATATGAACAATTTATCTTGACAGGAGACACTAAAGGGATTTTGTTAATTGTATGTTACACGTGCTTGCCAAATGAAATAAAAATCACTGGCGCTGTACATATAGATGACTGCTCTGTATTAATAATAATATTCATCATCACAATTCTAGATACAATGTAACATCTCCATTCTTCCTTTTTTTTGTTCCTGTTCTATTTTAATATTATATATAAACACTAGCAGCTTATTTCCATGTTCTGTCTACAAGTACCATGGGCCATTTTTATTAGTATTATTATTATTATTATTTACAAATGGCTACATTTCTATATATATGTTACCTATTTAAAGTTAGGCTTTCTATGGTTAAATGAAATGGAAACGTTTTATATATAACCATGACAAACAGTTTATATCTAGAATGTGGAGATTCAATGGGAATGCCGTCATCATATATGAATTGACACTAGTGCAAAAAGCTCTACTCTGGCCATAGAATTAGTTATTGGCATGCCACCACATCTAGGTATCAGTCAATGGAGCTGATTTCCACATTGAGATATATATATATATATACATTTTTTTTTTCTTTTATATAAATTTATATATATTTATATAAAAGAAAAAAAATATATCTATAAGAAAAAAAAATATATTTTTTTCTTATATTTTTTTCTTTTATATAAATATATTTTTTTTATTTTATATAATATATATATGTAAAAGAAATATATATATATTTCTTTTACATATATATATATATATAAAAAAATATATATATAAAAATATATATATATTTATTTACTGGTTGCGTGTACTATCACATTTTCTATAATACATATACACATAGGATACAGGATATAAGAAGTCAATTTTATTAAATTGCTATAAATGAAAAAATAACCTTTTGTAGGTTGGTTCATTTGTTGCAATTTAAAAAAGTGAAGTTTTATATCCTGCTTCAGTGATCCACCTTTGATATAAGGGATACTTTTTTTTCAGTGATATTACATAGGATGATGACATAATGACATAATTATGATTATTTTCTCCATCAGGTAAAAATCTGGTTTCAAAACAAGAGATCCAAATTCAAGAAGCTGATGAAGCAGGGGGGCTCAGCATTGGAGAGCAGCGCATTAGCTAATGGTCGGTCACTATCTGCCGGGTCCCCTCCAGTCCCCCCAGTATGGAACACTCCTACATCTTCTGGAAAGAGCACTTCTGGGACCCCAGCTGCTTACATCCCCAGCTACACCTCCTGGTACCCATCAGCCCACCAAGAAGCCATGCAGCAGCCTCAGCTCATGTGATTTTGACCGCTGCCAAACTTTCCTTGGTGGACCCCAAATCAAAACTGCATACATGACATAATATTATAAAAAAAAACACATAGAGAAGAAGCTCTGTGCCTTGACAAATCTGATGAGGATGGTGATAAATGATGATGGTGACTCCATGTGTGGAGCACAGATATGCACCAATGTGATGGGGGCTGGTACCCAACTGTTGCCACCTGGCAGAGCTGCCTCTACTCATCCTCCACCAGGCACTGGGCAGCCTGGCTGCAGGGAGTGAGAACACACCAGATACTCTGAGGACATTTGGAATCAGAGATGCTTGTAATGGGGGAACAGTAACAAGGACCCTCTTGTCTGTCTTTGTCTTGGCAAATCTGTGTTCATCTACCCAACCTCTGTACTCAAACAATCAGCACATTCCCCTGTAGGATCCTGTCTTCAGAGTCTGATGGATTAGATAAAAAATATTAATAATTTATTTAAAGTGAATGATTTTTTTTTTGTATGTGCTACTAATGTGAAAGTAGCCGAGAAGACACCAGTGTGACATGAAGCTGTGTATCATGTACATCTCTATATGATCAGCTCAGTGTACTGTACTCATGAAGTTGGCTCTATTTGGTGTATTACATTCTCTACAATCCCCAGTGTGTACAATATACAATGCTGTATTTAATGTGACACTACAGTCTAGGCCCAGCAAATTCTGCCCACCTGGACTGATGGCACAAGGCAGGACACAGTTGGTTCTCTGACCAGATCACTTGAATGACAGTTACAATGTTACATTTTGTTGTTTCAAATTCTCTCCCAATTTTCAGATATTAACCCCTCACATGCTGGCTATCCTAGGGGCGACCACATATTGCAGCGCAGTATGTTGCAGGTTTCCA
>NC_134359.1:58625393-58700393 GCF_048569485.1 Anomaloglossus baeobatrachus
ATTCTATTTAATATGATCCTAGAGAATTACTCCTTTTCATGTGCCCTTTAATTCCTGCTAACCTGAATGTATGTCAGGGTAAGACCAGACAGTGCATAATGGTCATAATGCAGTTGATGTTATAAGAAAAAAATGCATGTAGTTGACTGCTTGCAGTTTTTGCATGAGCAAATCTGGTTAGACAATGCATTTTATTTAGCAGGGACATTACCACAATGTTCCACATTAAATAAATTTACGTAAATTTGAATTAAAAGATAACTTTCTTAAGTAGTCATCTATATGCGTTATTTTGACAACATTGACTGCGGAATGATTGTATCACATTGTATCGCTTTATCTGGCCTTACATTAACCCATCTGTAAGAATACATGAACCCTGCTGCTGGTAAAGTCCCATACATATCGCTTTAATTTACAAATTGCCAAATATTCCTTAGCCCAGAACTGTAAATAAATCTCAACATTTATATTATTAGCTTAGTGTGACATATATAATATTACACAATTGACTAAAACCCCAATGTTGGATTGATCAGCTATTGTATGTAAAGCGCTGTGGAATTAATAGCGCTATATAAATGAATAAATATTATTATTATATTATTTTATTATTATTAATTGGAATACTACCAGCACTTCATGCAAATCATTATGCCGACCAGTTTTTGGTGTTTTTCACCTATTTTTCATTTGCGCCTTGTCTTTTAATTTGCACCTTTTTTTAAAGGTGATTTTATGTGTTCATTAGAGTTGGCGCAAATGTATTTGCCCATCCCATTCCACTGGCCATATAAAAACTGAGGACAAGAAGCGCAAATAGGGTCTTACCAGATATTAAAATAGCGGTGTGTAAACGTTTACCCTCACCTTATAAGGTTGTGAGGGTCACAACCACCAAGCAAGCGCAAAGACAATGGCAGCTGCCGCAGCCGCACGTGGAAGGATCTTCAGTGCTGGAGAGGAGAAGTGGGGGATAAGGCCACGCTGTCTGCAAGAAGGAGGAAAAAAATTGTTGATTTGATAATAAAAATGTTTTATTCCATACGTCAATGTGTTTCAGGGCTCAAGTCCCCTTCTTCAGGACCAAAAAAAGAAGAAAAAAAGAAAAATCAATAATATAATCATAGATTATATTGTTGATTTTTCTTCTTTTTTGGTCCTGAAGAAGGGGACTTGAGCCCTGAAACGCACTTACCTATATTTTATTCCCTAGGTCAACGCGTTTCAGGGCTCAAGTCCCCTTCTTCAGGACCAAAAAAAGAAGAAAAAAAAAGAAAAATCAACAATTAATCATAGATTATATTGATTTTTCTTCTTTTTTGGTCCTGAAAAAGGGGACTTGAGCCCTAAAACACATTGACGTATGGAATAAAACATTTTTATTATCAAATCAACAATTTTTTTTCTCCTTCTTGGCGACAGCACGTTGTTTACTCCCACTTCTCTCCAGCACTGAAGATCATTCCACTGGACATGATAGTCGTTTGTAGCCACTGGATGTGAGAAGGAGTACTGCCTCTTCCTTGATGGCGTCCATGGCTATTCTTTTGTTTAGCTGGCCTGGCACAATGTCACATGTGCGTCGCGCCACAACGAATTGCTATGGATGTCTGCAGATAAGAAGCCGGTGCCCCCTCTTCTGTCCAGTGGCCACAAACCACTGTCATGGCCGATGGAATAGTATGTGCGAATCGATTCATACCAACTCTAGTGCTCACTTGTACTTTTCTATGTCATTGTAGGTAGGTTTTGGCTTTTGCAAAGAACATGCAACTTTTTGCACTAAAAAAAAAGTTTAACAGAGCATTTTTGATTTTGCACAAAATGTATGAATCACATGAATCATTTTAAGAATGTGAAGAAAAAAACGATTACCACAAGGCAAAAAAAACCTACATAAAAATGTTGTAAATGATGAATCGGGCAAGTACGGTGAATTGTTATTAGAACCCGTGAAAGGTCTTACATGTCGGTAGGATCATTTGCATTAAGTGCTGGCAGTATTTCAATCGCTGTTCAGTTCTGGATTGTGGTTTTAATAAATTATGTAAGATTATATAAGTCATACTAAACTAATAATAGGAATAAATAAAGGCTGAGTCTTATTTACATTTCTGAGTTAAAGGTCCCCATACACATTAGACTAATATCAGCCGAATTCACCAATATTGGCAGGCTAGGCCCACAGTCTATGGAGAATTCACATTAGAAGAAGAGAAATATGAATGGCTCCACAACCGTGTGCATAAAAAACTTCGGCTTTATTTTATGAAAAGGTGTGTATTAAAAAGCAGTGGGGAAGCTGTGTGCAGGCTCCCCAGGGCGATGGCCGTTTCTCACTGTCAAGTGCTTCTACGGGTCCATGGACCCGTAGAAGCACTTGACAGTGCGAAATGGTCGCATCTTCTCATCAAATAAAATTGACGTTTTTTATACACACTGGAGTGGAGACACTCATTTTTCTCTTCTTTAAATGTGAATTTGCCTTGGATATGAGCTACCTTCGGAGCATGCACCTTCTCAGACTCGGCGCTATACGACGGACGGGAGCCACCTTTCCACTGCCACCGGAATCCTAAAGGTAACCCTAAACTTTGCGAGATCTACCTTTGTTATTTGGTTTTCAACAGTCTATGGAGGCTAGATGCAGTGGGTGATAAGAATCCAGAAAGTCTTATTTGGGCTACCAGTCCTTGTGTTCTCATTGAGCTAAGCCACAACCAGTGGTGTCTCGCAACGACTGTCTCCTAGATAACACAGGAGGGCTTGGCAGAGTGAGCTCCCTTGTGTGAGTAAGAGTTGAGAGAAATAGCTGCCAGTCAAACAAAGTCAATGGGTTGACTGACTTTTCTGTAATGTTGAAGAGAGCCTTTGGGACAAGCCATCAATATTTGATCAAAGGCTATCAAAATCAGGAAGGTGTGGCACAGCTGATTGTTATCAGGCACAGAGCTCTACTTTCTGTAGTGGATGTACCTGGTATTGCAGCCCAGGAATGGCTGCTGGTATCCCAGACAGAGGTACTGCTAAAAATAAAAAGCTGTGTTTGGTAAACAATTAAAGGGGTGGTTCACCCATATTCATTATTGGCCACAATGATATTATGTTGAGAAACAAGGTTTCTCTCAAATGCCTTGTGTTGCCAATAGTGCCTGTGAGCGGCGCTATTGAGGACCACTCTTTCCCATTGCCTGACCCACGGGCTTCGTGAACTCGGGGATCCGGTGTTGTAACGTCAACTTCCTGTTCACATGACATCACCAAGGCTGGCCGCAATCTCGGTGAGTGACTGGACTGTGGGCGGAATTTCCCCGCTCAGCACAGCCCAGTGTCACAACACACCACCTCCCTGTTCCCTCCTCCTTCACTGCAGAGCGCGCAAGCAGGAGACATGCTGAGCTGTGATGAGGGATGAAATGCTGCCCAGTGACTCATGGAGACTGGGGCCGGCCGCAGTGATGTCAGGTAAGCAGGAAGTTGACGTGACATCACTGGATCCCCAAGGTCATGGAGCCTAGGGGGTCAGGCGATGGGGATGAGCTGTTCGCAATAGCGGCGCTCACAGACACTATTGACAACACAAGGTATTTGAGAGAAACCTTGTTTCTTAACATAATATCGTTGTGGCCAATAATAAACATGGGTGAACCACTTCTTTAAGACTGATAAAATGTATCCAGGATTAGTGCAGTCTCTGCCCCTTCAGTTTACGGTAGGTACTAAGATTGGGAACACCACTGATCTTAAATTAATAGCCTATTCTAAAGAAAGGCTATGGATTTTGTAGTTCTTGAGAACCTTTGTGGTGAAAAATAGAGGAACATGTCACTCTGGTCCCATCCTTGCCTCCTACACACACTGGACACTCTTGGGCCTCATATATAAATATATATACACTCCTCAAAACTGAAATTTTCAACAGCCTTGGTTTCTATAAGTGAGGTTATTAATGGTTGTCTGAGGAATGTTCTGCATGGCTGAATACACTTGGCCAAATAATTTAAGGGTTATTCTCAATTATCTCTTGAGCAGCTCAGAGCTGTGCAGTCTCCTTACTTCCCGGTTTCTAGTAGGGCAGTGTCACCTCCTAGAGTGACAGTTCTGGTGAATATTAGGACTGTAGTATAAGTAGGACTATAAAGTTCAGCATAACGTCTACTAGAACACGTTCAGCGATCGGTAGATTAAAATACAACCCTGGAGGGAGAGAGGAAAAGGAGACAAAGTGGGTCTCTCTGTGAAAAGAGGTTTGTTCTCCTTTATCATGTTCTTAGATTTTATTAATTGTTACCTGCTGAGATGCATTGAATTTTTTTTATGTAATAAACTATATCTATTGTCATCCCTTTAATGTTTGGATCCCCATCCAGAAGTTTGGGAGCGCCGCACAAAACTGTCCCCACCCCCCTCAATTCAGCTGTCAGTGGTATGTTCTGGAGTCTACATGATATCATTGTATTTATACATAGAGATAACACGGAATTTGAACAAGCACACAGCTCCGGACAGTGAGAGCAGAGAGCTGTGAATAGGAGACTTACTGTGAAAGCTGGCGGCTGGTGAGTTATAACAGAATCTCATCAGAAGCTAAGAGGGAGGAAGCTGAGCACATAACAGTGATATAAAAGTCAATGAGCTGGAAAAAGCTGACTGCGATGTTAAGAGTTAACTCCTGTCCTAGAATGTACCTACTGCACATTCTGGCCAGTATCTGGAGGCCGAGCCCCAAACAAGCTCTATACTATAATAGATTAAAGCTGTTACTGCAGGAGAATGACACCAGCTACAAAAAGCAAGTCAATTATAAACTTGCATAGGTTCATGCGGTCAAATTAAAACAATGTAAGAACTTGATAACACCCCCTTAAGATCGTTGCTGACCAATCCTTTTTCAGTTGTCCACCTGTAATGTCTCAGATGTGCTCCATTAAAAACAAAGCCTGAGACGCTGCAGGCCATGGAGACACGTTTAGGCCATGCATGTTGCCCACAGTAGCTCCAACAACAAATGACCTGGCTTTGTGTTGAAAAACGGCTCCTGGGACACTGTGGAGAAACTCTACTACTGGCTCCACGATTGACCTATTTTGTATTGCAAGTGAAATTGGACGTCTCATACCATCAGGTCGAAGTTTTGAAACAGTGTTCATACAGACCATAAGAAGGCTTTTGCAGGACATTGGGTTAAAAGCCAAATGTTCAGTTACAGATGTTTCACCGACCTCATGCCAAACTAACACCATGATGAGTCCTTCACAAGGGAACGTCACATCTGTTCTGTTCCCAAAATCACTAGCGGACAGCAGAAGAGGGCCCCTGTGCAAGGACACTATATGGACCCTTTTCAGTCCGATAACTCATCATAATGTCCAATTCCACATGCTTTGGAGGAAGAAATGGGCCTCCTAACCACTTGGGCCCCTGTATGGCTGCACAGGTTGCACCAGTGATATATCCGCCCCTGCCCAAAATGATTATGTGGGATGGCATAATCTTTGGTATCTGGATCTCTCTAGTCTTTCATGTACACTAACAGCTCGGCATTGTCCTGATTTATTGGTGGTAGCACTAGTATGGCCATTTCTCCAAAGTTTCCCATGAGCCATATCTCAACACAATGCCACCAGCTAATTGCTGGTGCTAATGTGAGCAGCCTGTGTGGCCTAAACATGCTATCATGGCCTGCAGGGTCTCCGGACTTGTCTCCCATCAAGAACATTTGAGATATCACTGACCGGAAACTATAAAGGCAGCTGCCAGCAGTGGATCTTGATGATTTTCTCAAGTGCATTCAGTGAAGCAAAACATTCTTCAGACATTAATAACCTCATCGATAGCAGCCAAGGCTGTAAGTGCCGGGATATTTGCACATGGCGCTCATACTCAATACTGAATAAATTGACAAAATTATAAGAATTTAGTTCAAATCTATTATATAAAGCTCAGTGTATGTATGTGCGCATATATGCATGTGTGTGTGTATGTGTGTGTGTGTGTGTGTATGTGTATGTCCGCTAAAGGAATCCGCACCGTCGCATGTACAATCACGAAATTTTGCATAGACGCTCCATGTGACTCAGGGAACGTCATAGACTATGTTTGGGTGGGAAAATTTAACCCCGTGCTTTCCAGTTACTCTACAAAAATCCTGCAGCCATTAAACTGAATGGAGCTGGGAGCTCCAGGCTATAAATAGCAACTGTCAGTGGTTGCTATAGGAACAAAATAAACTGTTAGTATAAAAGGCTGATGTATGAGGTAATATGATGTGGTGGTGAGACGGATAGAGAGAGACAGACAGAGACAGATGGGGACAGAGACAGATGGGGACAGAGACAGCCGGGCAAAGAGACAGACGGGCAAAGAGACAGACCTGGAAAGAGACAGACGGGCAAAGAGACAGATGGGCAAAGAGACAGACGGGCAAAGAGACAGACCTGGGCAGAGAGACAGACGGGCAAAGAGATAGACCTGGAAAGAGACAGACCTGGAAAGAGACAGACGGGCAAAGAGACAGACGGGTAAAGAGACAGACGGGCAAAGAGACAGACCTGGAAAGAGACAGCCGGGCAAAGAGACAGCCGGGCAAAGAGACAGCCGGGCAAAGAGACAAATGCCCAAAGAGACAGACGGGCAAAGAGACAGACCTGGAAAGAGACAGACCTGGAAAGAGACAGACGGGCAAAGAGACAGAGCGGGAAAGAGACAGAGCGGGAAAGAGACAGGGCAAGAAAGAGACAAAGCGGGAAAGAGACAGAGCGGGAAAGAGACAGCCCTAGAAAGAGACAGCCAGGCAAAGAGACAGCCCTGGAAAGAGACAGCCCTAGAAAGAGACAGCCCTGGAAAGAGACAGCCCTAGAAAGAGACAGCCCTGGAAAGAGACAGACCGGGAAAGAGACAGCCGGGCAAAAAGACAGCCGGGCAAAAAGACAGCCGGGCAAAGAGACAGACTGGGAAAGAGACAGAGCGGGAAAGAGACAGACGGGGAAAGAGACAGCCCTGGAAAGAGACAGCCCTGGAAAGAGACAGCCCTAGAAAGAGACAGCCCTAGAAAGAGACAGCCCTGGAAAGAGACAGACCTGGAAAGAGACAGACCTGGAAAGAGACAGACCGGGAAAGAGACAGTCGGGCAAAAAGATAGCTGGGCAAAAAGACAGAGACAGACAGATACAGAGATTGAGACAGATAGACTGATACAAATACAGACAGAGATAGAAACAGACAAGGAAAGAGACAGATAGACAGCGACACAGACAGAGAGACAGTTACTATCCCGGGAACGCCGGGTGCTACAGCTAGTTTTTAATAATTTCCATATAATTAACATGTTGATTCATCCTGACATTTCCATAATTCCAGACATTTCCTTCTTGGTGCTTTCAATATTGAGGAGTGTATTATGTTTCTATGTGTATATATTCCCCACTCGCAGATATTGCTGCAGTCACCCACAGTGCACCACATCGCGTCGTGTATTTATTGTGGATTTTAACCTTCCACTTTCTTGTCCGTGGGGAAAATCTGCATTACTTGCACAGGTGAAATTGACATGCTGCTGCAGACAGAAAATCCGCCATGTGTGCACATGCTCCAAGGGACCCCCTCACACCCATGCTGAGCCTTAGTCTATATGCAATACGATAAGCGCATAGAAAGGTAATGGTCGCCAGTGAGTGCAGAGCCGGCAGTGCCTGTCGCTGCTGCCATTACACTGCCACAAGACGTCTTCACTTTACTTGCAGGAAGCACAGGTTTGCTGACAGCCGGGGATGACACGGGGTGGAGCGGGAGACTCAGGACCTCACCCGCTGCCACTTTCTGGGGCTCCGCAGACTGATCCCATGTTACCAGCCAGGATTAGTGCAGCCTCCGCCCTGGCGAGGATGGGACCGGCGCCCTCTCGCGTGGAAAGCGGCCGCGCTAAGCAGCAGAGCGCGGCGCCAGGAGTCTGCACCGCCGCCTCCACTGCGTCCGGTGTGCGCCACCCCCGGCCCTGCCCGCGCCGCCACCCCCGGCCCTGCCCGCGCCGCCACCCCCGGCCCTGCCCGCGCCGACACCCCCGGCCCTGCCCGCGCCGCCACCCCCGGCCCTGCCCGCGCCGCCACCCCCGGCCCTGCCCGCGCCGCCACCCCCGGCCCTGCCCGCGCCGCCACCCCCGGTCCTGCCCGCGCCGACACCCCCGGCCCTGCCCGCGCCGCCACCCCCCGGCCCTGCCCGCGCCGCCACCCCCGGTCCTGCCCGCGCCGCCACCCCCCGGCCCTGCCCGCGCCGCCACCCCCGGCCCTGCCCGCGCCGCCACCCCCGGCCCTGCCCGCGCCGCCACCCCCGGCCCTGCCCGCGCCGCCACCCCCGGCCCTGCCCGCGCCGCCACCCCCGGTCCTGCCCGCGCCGCCACCCCCCGGCCCTGCCCGCGCCGCCACCCCCGGCCCTGCCCGCGCCGCCACCCAGCGCTGCTCATCCCCGATCGTCGCCACTTGGCTCCTGCTGAGGCCTGTTCTCAGCCTTCATCTCCTCACATTCCCTGCCTGGGGCTCTCCGGTTTAGAACTCTTAATCATCTTGTCTGCTGCAGATCCTCGGCTACTCCCCACTATAGATGTCTATGGCCTCACAAGCCACTTAACCCTCTCCATCCAGCTGCTGTGGAAGGTGGTGTGCACGAGTATCAATGTTCAGCTCCACACGTTACACGTATCACACAACACGTAACTAGCAGACATCATGTACACTATATATACATCACACATGGTAAGATCAGACATCATGTACACTATATATACATCACACACAACACGTAACTATCAGACATCATGTACACTATATATACATCACACATGGTAAGATCAGACATCATGTACACTATATATACATCACACATGGTAAGATCAGACATCATGTACACTATATATACATCACACAACACGTAACTAGCAGACATCATGTACACTATATATACATCACACAACACGTAACTAGCAGACATCATGTACACTATATATACATCACACATGGTAATATCAGACATCATGTACACTATATATACATCACACAACACGTAACTAGCAGACATCATGTACACTATATATACATCACACATGGTAAGATCAGACATCATGTACACTATATATACATCACACATGGTAAGATCAGACATCATGTACACTATATATACATCACACATGGTAAGATCAGACATCATGTACACTATATATACATCACACATGGTAATATCAGACATCATGTACACTATATATACATCACACATGGTAAGATCAGACATCATGTACACTATATATACATCACACAACACGTAACTAGCAGACATCATGTACACTATATATACATCACACATGGTAAGATCAGACATCATGTACACTATATATACATCACACATGGTAAGATCAGACATCATGTACATTATATACAACACATACATCACAGTATATATCAGACATATACACTATATATACATCACACAACACGTAACTAGCAGACATCATGTACACTATATATACATCACACATGGTAATATCAGACATCATGTACATTATATACAACACATACATCACAGTATATATCAGACATATACACTATATATACATCACACAACACGTAAATATCAGACATCATGTACACTATATACATCACACAACATATAAATATTAGATATTATGTACACTATATGCAATCACACACAAACAATACATGCATCACATATGTTGTGTACACAACATACGTTCCGTACTACAAAAATATATCTATCACATAAATAATGTACACTACATGCATAACGCTACAAACATGCATATATATCATGTATATTATATACATCACACATAATATATGCATCATATACATCATGTAAACTATATATATTACACACAACACGCAAATATCGTACATAACATATACTACATATATTACACACAAACACTACATCCATCACATACAGCAAAGAATACATGTATCATATACATCATGTGAGTGTACATACATTACACACAACACGTAAATATACATAATGTACACTACATACATCACACACAGACGCAATACATGCATCACATACATAAAGTACAATACATACATCACGCAGTTAATATATATATCATGTACATCACAGACAACACATACATAACTTACATTACACGTCACATGCATAACATACACCTCACTACACATTCAATAAATTAATCACATGTATTATTTTGTCAAACTCATACAATGCATGCCTCCCCTACATTACATACACATAGATCACACATATCCCATACATAATGTACATTTTTTACATCATACACAACATATACAATATATACATTTCAGCCCACAACACACATCACTAGACATTCAGGACTTCACATACATTACACAACAGATTCAATACTTGCATCAAATAAAATAAGTGCAATATATGTATTATTTATCATGTAACACATACAATACATGCATCCCTTACATTACATACACATAGATCACATGTCACGTGTAATACGTGTATCAGATACATCGCGCACACCACCTGCATTACGTACCTCACACAAGAAATACAACACACATATTGTATGTATATTGCTTACAGAGGGTGAAATAAATATTAAACACGTCACCAATTTTCTACGTAAATATATTTTTAAAGGCTCTATTAACATGAATTTCTCCCCAGATGTTGGTAACAACCCATCCAATCACACAGATGTCCATAACTTGTTGGTACGTTATCCTTTTAATTTCCAGAACTCTTATTAAAGGGAATCTGTCACCAGGTTTTTGCTTTCTCATCTGAGAGCAGCATAATGTAAGGGCAGAGACCCTGATTCCAGCGATGTGTCAGTTAGTTTACTGGGTGCAGCATTTGTGACAGTCAAAGTTCTTAGAAGTAGCATGAAGCTGAGATAGCTAACCCCGCCCAGACCAGGCTCTCTGTGTACGTTGCCTATTGACAGTGGGCTGCTTCTCAGAGGAGGGGGCATGGCTGGACACAGGCTATCCCGCGCTATAGACCGGGTAGGGACAATCTGATTATAAAACCTCAGTGTAAGTAAATAACAGCACACAGGCTGATTTTCCCACAGCAAAAACAATTGCATGTGACTTCTTTTCCGCACGTCGCTGCGGGATTTCACTCCATTGACTGCAACGTAATTGTGAAATCCCGCAGGGAATAACGCAGGCAGCAAATTCTGTGCGGTTCATTGCGTTTTCCTGCGTTATTCCCTGCGGTATTTCGCGGTTTACCTCCGGTAATGTTCATCGCTACCTGCGGTTTGCAGGGAAGTGATGTCATTACAGGAAGAGGAAGCGGAGCAGAGAGTAAACACAGAGATCACAGACACAGACATAGAACACACACACATCACAGACACAGACATATAGAATACACATAGAAAGCAAACGGAAATATAGAAAAAAAAAAACACGTGGGCTTCGCCGTATTTTTACCGTCCAGCCGAGGTAAGCACACAGCGGCGGCCCGGTATTCTCAGGCTGGGGAGGGCGAGGGACAGGGTTAATGCCCCCCTCCTCCTGCAGCCGAGAATATCAGCCGCAGCTGCCCCGGGACTGTCGCATGCATTATGTGGCAGTACCGGAGTGTCCCCGGCCCTTTCAGATGCCGTGATGCGGTGGCTATCCAGGTAATAATGAGTTAAATGACAGCGGATCGCCGCCACTAAGTCCAGGCTTGATCATGGCAGCGTCTATGAGACAGCTGACATGATCAACCCGTAAGTAAAGAGAAAAAACACACACACCGAAAAATCCTTTATTTTAAATAAAACACAAAAAAGCCCCTGGTTAACCCTTTTATTAACCCCCCGAAACACACAGCTCCGGCGTAATCCACGTCCTGTGATGCTTACATCCAGCCGCGACTGACACAGCACTGAATGCAGCCTCGCAACGAGACAGCAGAGGTAACCACACGGCCGGTAATGTGAACTCACTAGCGACCGTGAGAAATGCAGCGTGTGCTCACAGGGACTCGGTATCTATCTATCTATCTATCTATCTATCTATCTATCTATCTATCTATCTATTCTTCTATCTGTCTATTTATCTGTCTGCTATCTATCTCAGAGAGAAATTACTTTTTTTTTTTCAATGTGCTTTATTGCATTGAATGCATTAAAGCACATGTACCAACCCGCATGCGGCAAAACCGCGGCAAACCGCATGCGGTTTTCGGGTGCGGTTTGCCGCGGGTTTTTTTTACCGCGGGTGCGGTAATCTTTCAGACCCTGCGGAATTTTCTTAAGAAAATTCCATTTTCCAGTGCGCACAGGGCCTTAAGGGGATGCTTACACTAGCATATAACTCAGACGAGTTCAATGTGAGAAAAAAAGGGATTGCACCCAGACCCATAATATTTAATACCATATAATAGAGTTTGCATCAATAATAAACAATTGACAATCATATATCATTAGTGAAAAATTCATAAATACTTTATTAAACATAGATATCAAAATATGACATAATTATATTGGAATGATGCCAGGACACACATAAGGTGAAAATATGAAAAAAAACACACCTAAAACACAACAAGAAAAAGACTGGTACAGTGAATAAGGAAGTCAAAAGAGGAGATCGGTCATAGAGTACATATATAGTAGGATATTCCCCCGATAATTATAAAATTGTAGCATACAAAAATCCAAGCATTATTTGAAAAAAAAATTAAAAATTAAAATGACGATGTGCATAGTTAATAGAACATTGTAATAAAGAATTCCTCAATGTATAAACTGGTTGATGAATCAAGAATTACCAGTACGAGGCCAGGATGACAACGTGCACAAAAAAGGCTTTAAGATGGTATGTGCCTCACTATATATATATAAACTGGTTGATGGATTAAAAATTACCAGTATGAGGAAAATACCACTTGCCAGTTAAAGTTTAGATATTCGTGTGCACGTAGAAAAATCAATGCACATTGAAATCAAACCTAACAAAGCGAGTGCGAAACGCGCGTCGGGGTGCTCGACAGTGTGTTCAGAGTCTGGTCAGTATTATGAGTTATTTTACCCGATCTTATCATCACGTTATGGCTTAACCCATCCGGGTGCTGCAAGTGGCAGTTTAATGGTAATCGTTTTAATACTCAGGTCTATGGTACCATTATTGCATTAGGTTTGACCAATCTCCTCTTTGGACTTCCTTATTATGACCACACTGTACCAGTCTTTTTCTTGTTGTGTTTTTTTTTTTTCCAAAACGTTTTTTATTGATTTTTCAAATTTGTAAAAACATGACAAGTATCATTGCAAAAGAAGAACATTCGTCTGACAAAATGTGACATAGAGGTGGGTGATACCCCAATTTGGAGTTCCATGTTGCTGTTCGATTTAAGATAGTATACAGTAACATTAAACCAAAACATAGGTAATGAAATATAATATAACATATGCAATACAATTCGTTAAATCTCTGTGTCGTCCCTGAATGATTTCAATTTTGCTAGCGTGTCTTGGTATTCCCAACCGTCTCGTCTCCCCCTCCCGCCAGAGCCCCCTCCTAGGTGATTCTCAGTTTACCCAGGCTGTCCTGGATATCGCTCAGGATATACCACTCCGAGTGAACAAAAGGTGCCATCAGGTTAATTATTTCTCCCTGTGTGAATTGGCTTTCAATAAAATGTCTCCATCTCACAAAAAACTTGGCTGTCAACCCATCTTTATCCCTCTCCGCTTCTAGTTTTTCCCACTTCAGAAGGTTGTGTAGTTCGCCCACAACCTCCTTTATGGATGGGCCCTCCCTTTGAATCCAGTGTTTTAAGATGCAACGCTTAGCTATCAAGGCTATGTCATGCATTATTGCGTATTTCCTCTTTTCCTGCGTGCTCGGTCCTCCTCCTACTCCTCCCTCAAAGGAGTGGAAAATCCACACCATTAAGTCTAGTTTGCTGAAAATTCCCCATGTTGACTGGGCAAATAGTCTGACTTGGTTCCAGAACCTAGCGATTGTCTCACATTCCCATAGCCCATGCAGCATATCCGTTTTTTCTTTTTGACACTTAGGACACCACCTATCCCTACCTGGTATGTTGAAACCTATAATGGCCCTATGTAGAATTCTGAATTGAGTGTCTCTCCATCTCTCATTGGTAATGTGTTTCCGCACTTGTACCCATCCTCTCAGTATATCATCCACCACTTCTTCCCTTCCCAATTGTTTCCCCCACGCTTTTAAAGTCCGACTATCCTCCCGAGAGATAAGCACCCCCCTTAGCGATCGATAAATTTTAGAGACATTTATACTTGTTACATCACATTCCAGTAACTCATCAATCGAACTTCTGTTCAGCTCTCTTCCAACCACACCCAGGTCTCCTATTATTCCATGTTTCAATTGTTCATACTGGATGACATGTGAGCTATTAAGGTTGTACTTATCCAGCACTTCCCGACCTGTCATCCACCTCCTGTCCTCCACATTCATAACATCTATCATTCTCCTGACTCCCCTCTCTTTCCATCTAGTAAATAGCTTGTTTTCTCGTCCCAGGGGAAAATTTGGGAATGCCCAGGGGTTCAAGTACTTGGACACTTTCCATGAGAGCCCCAGTTTTTTCCTTACCGACTTCCATGTTAGCATGGTGTCTCGGAATATAATTGAGTTCCTTATGTGCCCTTCAACCCTGGATAGTGGGGAGTGCAGAATGGACGTCAGATCCCACGGTGACGCATATTTAGTTTCCATCGCATGATCTGAGTGCCTACTCGTTCCTCTCACCCAATCAATTACATGCCTCATGATACATACAAGATTATACCCTTGGACATCTGGAAAGTTTAGACCTCCCTCCTCTGCTGACTTCATCAGCGTACGCAGCTTTATTCTGGGTTTCCTTCCCCTCCACAGAAATTCTGTATACGCGGAGTTGAGCTTATTCACATCCTTTAGTTTTAGCAATAGCGGGATTGTCTGGAAGGGATACAGCAGCCTAGGAAAGCTCATCATTTTTATCAGGTGACATCTTGCCAGTAATGGAAGTGGCAGACCTTTCCATCCCTTTAATTGAACTATAATTTTCCTGATTAGCGGTCCATAATTCAAGTTATAGATTGTTTCCACCGATCTTCCTATATGCACTCCCAGGTATTTAATTGAAGATTGTGCTATAGGAATTCCACATAGACAGCCATCCCTTATTTGTCCCCCCATTGTCCCATGATGCCCCTTTAGGAACATGATCTCGCATTTTTTTTTGTTCAGTTTGAAACCGGAGAATGAGCCAAATTTTTCAATCAAGGCAAGAGTCTGTGGCAAATCCGCACCGGGGTCCCCCATATAAAGTATGATGTCATCAGCAAAAAGCGCTGTCTTTACTTCTGAACCCCTTATCTTGATTCCTTTAAAGCTATTTTGTCCCTGTAGTATTCTTGACAACGGCTCGATTGCCAGGTTGAATAAAAGAGGAGATAATGGGCAGCCCTGCCTTGTTCCCTTCATCAAAGGGAACACGTCTGATAGAAAGCCCGGAGTGTGTACCCTAGCTCCCGAGTTGGCATAAAGGTTTCTAATGTAAAGTCTCATCTTGCCTACAATCCCTATGGCCTCCATTACCCTGTCTAACCACCCCCAATTTACATTATCAAACGCTTTTTCTGCGTCAAGTGTAACTAGGGCAGGTCTAGCCCCTCCCTCAGTGAGACCCAGTCTAACCGCGTCTACCACTAGAATTGTCTTTCGGATATTGGTAACGGCATTTCTCCCCTTAATAAACCCCACCTGGTGATTCGTAATGATCCTAGGTAAGATCTCGGCCAGTCTATTAGCCATGATCTTGGACATAATTTTTAAATCCTGATTTATGAGCGATATAGGTCTATAACTAGAGGGATCATCCAGGTCCTTGGTTCCCTTGGGGAGTAATTTAATATATGCTATGTTGGAATTTTTGGGTATTTCCGCCCCTCCCAGGAAAGCATTAAAGACTGAGGTTAGATCCGGCGAGATCAGATCCTTCAGAGCCTTATAGAATTCACTATTGAAACCGTCAGGTCCCGGTGCCTTGTTGGTGTTAAGCTCCCCAATTGTTCTCGTCACCTCCTCTACTGTGATATCTGCGTTTAAGGCACTCAAATCTTCCTCCGTCAAGCTAGGCATTTGGGCTTGTCTTAGCCACTCTGCCTCATCAGTCATGTCGTTATTCCCTGACCCATATAGTTTTCTATAGTAATCTCCCAACAGTTTATTAATGTCCTTAGGATCCGTAGTCACCTCTCCCCCCTTTGTTTTCAGTTTAGAGATCACTGTCATCTTTCTGCTGCCCCTTGCCAGATTGGCCAACATCCTTCCCGCCTTGTTGCCAAACCTATGTAAGTCAACCTCCTTGTGCGACCAGAATAGTTGTTCCTTTTTTTTGGCCCATTCGTCAAATCCCTCTTTTGCCTCCAACCATCTGCCTTTTGTCATGGGAGATCTATTTGTCACATAATTTGTATATGCTACCCGTACTGCTTCACTGTGGAAATTATAATTCTCATTGGTTTTCCGTTTGATCATGGCTGCGTACCCCACCAGACGGCCCCTTAGGACCGCTTTTGCCGTTTCCCAAAATATCACTGGGGACTCTCTATGTTCCTTATTGTCCTCTGCGAATTCTCCCCACCACTCCTGTAGCACCTTGTGGAAATTATCTTGCCTGAGAAGGAACGATGGGAATCTCCATATGATATCTGTACCTCTCCTGAATTTCTCTCTAATGCCAAATCTCACCGGACTATGATCAGAGATCACCATATTCTCTATCACACAATCTTGCGTTCCACTCAGTAAGTCTTGCGAGATCCAGAACTGATCAATACGTGACCAGCTATCATGAGGGTGAGAGAAGTGTGTATACTCTCTGTCATGTGGGTGAGTTAGTCTCCAGATGTCTTTCAGTCCTACGTCTTCTAATGTTACATCCCTATTGTCTAAACTCCTGCCCACATTAGCTGTCCCCTCCTCGCCCCTCCTCCTATCTTCAGCTGAGTCTGGGACAGTGTTAAAATCGCCTCCCACTATAATGTTAGCCTCCCCATCTGCTAATATGGTGGCCTTTATGTCATCATGGAATGTGATTTGTTGTGAATTTGGGCCATAGACATTATAAATACTGAGTTTACCCGCTGGACTAACGATTGTTAAGTGCTGCCACCTTCCATGGTCGTCTGCCTCATGTGCCACTACCTCATGACTGAATTGTTTATTTATTAGAATCATAGTGCCCGCTTTTCTACCTTGTGCCGCTGCCCCGTAAACGGTGCCCACCCAATGTTTCTTCATGCGGAAAAAGTCCTCCCCCCCCAAGTGGGTTTCCTGTAATAAGGCAATGTCTGTCTTTAGTCTTTTCAGATGTCTCAATATCATTGCTCGTTTGTTAGGTGATCTCAGCCCTTTAACATTCCACGTAGTTATCTGTATCATGTTAACCTGTGTATTCTGCTTTTACTACTCCCTCCCCTATGGGCCCCTGCATCAAGGAAGACGAGATGTTCGACACTAGAATCACAGTTGGTACCACAAAATCGACACTCCCTTTCCCCACCTTGCAAATATAACAAATACAACAAAAAGCATGTAACTGTAAAACATATTTTCCCTTCCGAGAAATCCACGGCGTTTCCCGCCACGTTGGTGAGCTCCCCTATTCCTAGCCAAAATATGTAGCTCCCTAATCACCCCCCAAAAAATATATGTTCTATCCCCGGACTAACTTGAATAAGCCTTTGAAAATTATGCAAAAATTAGCACAGTATGTCAAAACCTCAGCAAGATTCTCCAGTCCTACTTATCTCTGACTCCAGGTAGCCATCAGTCCGCCCAGAACAGGCCCACTTCATTTGAATTTGGATGATGTTCCTGGACAAAGGAGAAAAAGAAAAAAAGAAAAAAAAAAAAAAAAAAGACCAAGGGGAGAGAAGATGGAGAAAGAAAGGAGAAGAACAAAAAAAAAAAAAAAAAAAAAAGAGGGGGGGAAGAGGACCCAGACTTTGGGATGTTTTCCTCTCTTTTCTCCCTTCCCCCTCCTCCTCTCACCTCCCCAACCCTCTCTCCGTAATGCATCCTCCTCAACGCCTCTCCCTGTTTGGGAAGAGAGAAAAAAAAAAAAAAAACAGGCAAAAAAAGGAAAAACAATGAGCGAGTTCCAGTTCAGGTATCATGGTTTCTCTCCAAGGGTTGGTTCCTGTGTTCCAGGCGAGAATTATGCTGTCGACCCGGGCTTGGCCTCCTTTCCTCCCTGGTCTCGACTTGCTTTTGTCCCCCAAGACGTCCCACATCTCTTCCTGAGCTTGTGGGGGATCCTCTAATATTATTCCCTTCTCCACTAGCTCCTTTTTCTTGCCTTTCTGACCTAGTCTTGTTGAGCTCTGCCATGAGAATGTTTTCTGCTTCTTTGTAGTCCTTGTAGTATACAAACGAGCCATTGGGGTTTCTAACTTTCAGTGTAGCAGGGTATAATAGCTGGCACTTTACTTTTTTGTTGTACAGAAATGAGCAAATTTTGGTAAATTCTTTTCTCCTTCTGGATACTTCCGCTGAATAATCCCCAAAAATTAGCAGTCTGTTGCCTTGATATTGTAGTGGACGCTTTCGTTCTCTAAAGGCCCTCAATATTTCCTCCTTATGCTTATAATCAAGGTACTTGACAATCACCTGCCTGGCTCTTATCGGGGTATTCTTGTTTGAGTTTTGGCCCTCTCCCTTATTCGCCTCCTGGTGTCTCAGTGGACCCACTCTGTGGGCTCTTTCAACTCTGAATTTCGCCTTTATGCCCAGGGCCTGCGGTAGCTCCAACTCGCATATATTATCCAACCGTCCAATCGACACAGACTCTGGCAACCCGACTATACGTAAGTTGTTTCGTCTCGATCTGTTTTCCAAATCGTCCGCTTTATCCTTCAAGTATTCATTAGATTTTGCTAGAGCTGCTATTTGTGCTTGCATAGCCAGTATTGTCTCCTCGGAGTCAGATATTCTCTGCTCTGATTCTGCCAGTCTAGAGGCATGGGCATTTATCTGTTTTTGCATATTAGCTAATGATGTTTGTATGGCTGCCTCAATAGCCACTTTAACCTCTTTTGACAAGTGTGATGTCACTTCTTCAGCCAGTTTTTTATAGTCCACATTAAGCTTTTGTGTGTACTTGTCTTGGCCTGCAGGTGGTGCTGTTTTCTTAGTTCTCTTTGTCTGGACTGGGCCACCACCTCCATCCCCCAATAGCTTGCAGGCTTGTGATGTTGGTGTAGTAGGCTGCTTTTTGTTTCCTTTGGAAGGGGTACTATGAATTCTTGCATTTGACTTCCTGTGAGTCTGAGTGGGATTAATCTCCCTGTGCTGTTTGTCAGTTTCATCCTCCAACACTGCTGTGTCTCTGAGCTGCCCTGCTTTGCCTGCATCTTCTCTCCCCTCTGCCTCCATATCTCCTTCATCCTCCCATTGCGATCCACTGTCATCAGTCCCCTGCATCCACCTCTCTCCTGCTGTGTCCTCCTGTGACTCCTCGCTCATATCTTCCTTATCTCCTGTCTCCTCGCTCATATCTCCCTTATCTCTCCCCTTCCAGCTCTGTGTTTGCTTTTCTGAGTCTCGCACCATGCGTTCAGGCTCCTCCCCCATCAGGCTCGGCGCCATTATCTTATCTTCTCCTCTGTCCATATCAAAGCTTCTCCAGGCTGATTCACCGCTCCCAGAGCTTCTCAGGAGGTACCGTTCCATAGCTGTCTGCTTTAGGTAACCTCCTGTGCTGCTCTCTGTTTGGTGGCTCGTCCGGGGGGTCTGTTTTTAGTCGGTTTCTGTGAGGGGTGGCAGGAGCTTCTCCCCTAAGCTGCCACCTCAGCCAGGACAGGAACAGGAAGTCCTCTCTTGTTGTGTTTTTAGTTTTTATTTTCATATTTTAACCTTATGTGTGTCCTGAAATCACTTCAATATAATTATGTAATATTTTTATATCTATGTCTAATAAAGTATTTATGAGTTTTTCACTAATGATATATGATTGTCAATTGTTTATTATTGATGCAGACTCTATTATATGGTAATGATTTGGTTTTGGTGAGTGTTGCATTACTCATGGTAATCTGAATAATGGACCTTTATTTCTTCTTTTTGGTTAACCATATTATTCAATGAGGCAGTGCAGATCTGCGATTTTTTTCTCAGCTGTATTTGTCTTGGGGAAAAAAAACGCAGCATGCTGCGAGTGGAAGCTTAAATCGGATGTGACTCACCTATACACTGTCTATAGGTGTGAGGAAAAATTTGGATGTCACATGGACCATCCTAGTATATATATATTTTTTTTTTATGGATACATTACGATTCTGTAGCATAAAACACGGTAAATGGTCCAGTAAATAAATAACAGCTGCGGAGAAAAAACAGATTGTATACGGACAGTACATGGATGACAAGTGAGAAAAAAAAGCGTCCTACTTTTCTGGATGAAAATCGGACTGATTTTTTTATACGCTAGTGTGAGCGTAACCTAGTAGAAATGCTATTATTATAATGCAGCGTCCTATAATTGAATATGGTTTGTTGTTTCCCCTTACTGTTTTCAAAATACCATTTTTTAGTATGGGTCTAGTGTTCCAAAACTGCTAAAAGAATGAAAGGCCCATTACTTTTCGATAATCTGGTGGATTAAGTAGTGATAATGTAAATTAAGTGTTTGTAAGTTTGCATTTGCAGAAGACGGTTATGATTGCCATATTTGTGTTTTAATGATTTGATAGGGAATTGAAAGCAATTCCTAATTGACATAGCAGGTGTATATGGTTTCCTTTGCTTGGCTGATACATTTCTACATCCATATTAAAATTGCTTTGTTTTAGACCATTCAGAATTACAGCGGATGAAAAATGTTAAACTTGTTTATTCCTTTAATAAAAAAAAGTATAAATGTACACTACAGTTCAAACGTTTGGGGTCACCCGGACAATTTTGTCTTTTCCATGAAAAATCTCACTTTTATTTATCAAATGATTTGCATAATGAATAGAGAATATCGTCCAGACATTGATGAGGTTAGAAATAATGATTTTTACTTTAAATAATAATTTTCTCCTTCAGACTTTGCTTTCGTCACAGAATGCTCCTTTGCAGCAATTCCAGCTTTGCAGACCTTTGGCATCTAGCTGTTAATTTGCGGAGGTAATCTGGAGATATTTCGCCCCATGCTTCCCCCCTCCCACAAGTTGCATGGGCTTGATGGGCACTTTTTGCACCATACGGTCAAGATGCTCCCACAACAGCTCTATAGGGTTGAGATCTGGTGACTGGGCTGGCCACTCCATTACAGAGAGAATACCAGCTGCCTGCTTCTTTCCTAAATAGTTCATGCATAATTTGGAGGTGTGCTTTGGGTCATTGTCCTGTTGTAGGATGAAATTGGCTCCAATCAAGCGCTGTCTACAGGGTATGGCATGGCATTGCAAAAAGGAGTGATAACCTTTCTTATTCAAAATCCCTTTTACCTTGTACATATCTCCCACTTTACCATCCCCAAAGCAACCCCAGACCATCACATTACCTCCACCATGCTTGACAGATGGCGTCAGGCACTCTTCCAGCATCTTTTTAGTTGTTCTGCGTCTCACAAATGTTCTTCTGTGTGATTCAAACACCTCAAACTTCGATTCGTCTGTCCATAACACTTTTTTTTCCAATCTTCCTCTGTCCAATGTCTGTGTTCTTTTGCCCATATTAATCTTTTCCTTTTATTAGCCAGTCTCAGATATGACTTTTTCTTTGCCACTCTGCCCTGAAGGCCAGCATCACGGAGTCGCCTCTTCACTGTAGACGTTGACACTGGCGTTTTGCGGGTACTATTTAAAGAAGCTGACAATTTAAGACCTGTGAGGCATCGATTTTTAAAATAGAGACTCTAATGTACTTGTCTTGTTGCTAAGTTGTGCAGCGGGGCCGCCCACTCCTCTTTCTACTCTGGTTAGAGCCTGTTTGTGCTCTCCTCTGAAGGGAGTAGTACACACTGTTGTAGGAAATCTTCAATTTCTTGCTAATTTCCCACATAGAATATCCTTCATTTCTAAGAACAAGAATAGACTGTCGAGTTTCACATGAAAGTTCTATTTTTTTAGCCATTTGGTGAGTTTAATGGAACCAACAAATGTAATGCTCCAGATTCTCAACTAGCTTAAAGGAAGGTCAGATTTATAGCTTCTCTAATCAGCAAAACTGTTTTCAGCTGAGCTAACATACTAACACAAGGGTTTTCAAGGGATTTCTAAACATCTATTAGCCTTCTAACACAGTTAGCAAACACAATGTACTTGGAAATGGGCCTCTATACACCTATGTAGATATTGCATTAAAAACCAGACGTTTGCAGCTAGAATAGTCATTTACCACATTAACAATCTATGCAGTGTATTTCTGTTTAATTTAATGTTAGCTTCATTGAAAAAAAAAAAAAGTGCTTTTCTTTCAAAAATAAGGAAATATCTAAGTGACCCCAAACTTTTGAACTGTAGTGTATCTGTACGTAAACCAATGTGCACAGTGACGGAGTCTGTATGGAGACACAAAGTCCCTCTGGGCACTCCATGTGTTGCTTAATGGAGCATCTGCATTTTTTGTTGTTGCATTCATATGGAATCGGGCAGAAAAAAGCTTTCAGATAAGCCTTGAACACAGTGGGACCCATACATTTAACTCAGGGAAGAATTATATATAGCTGGAGATTTTGCTTGTCTCCTACACATGGCCAATATAAAAGAGAGCGGGTGGAATGTGATAAAAAAAAATCGCATTCCACTTAGATCAATGCTACTCTATTGGCCCACTCACATGAGCGATTTTTTTCTCAGCCCGAATCGGACTAAGAAAACAATCGCAGCATGCTGTGGGTGGAATGCGATTAATTTTCATTTGCACCCATACAAGCCTATGGGTTCGAGAGAAACATCGCATTGCACTTGCACAACGCGAGTACAGTGCGAGAATCACATCAGCTGGCAACGGAGGAGATAGGGAGATGAATCCCTCCCTCTCCTCCGCAGCTGTGCATAACACTTGGCTTACACTACAGTAGAACTGGAAGCTAGTGTTATGCGATCGACTCGCAATAAAGCCCGTGTGTGCCCAGCCTAAAAATCTGTTCTAACCAATGAAAGATTTACTGCATCAGCTTAAAATATATATATATGTATATATATATATATATTATACACACACATATGTGGCGCCCCTTAAGTTTCAGTACAGTGTTTATCACAGGTAAGGAGGAAAGGAGGAGGTCACTGCCAGTAAACAGCCACAATCCACCTCCATACACAGTTAGTTGTCCTCTCACTGGGACTGGGCTAGGGTAGAGACTCGGGGGCTGGCCATCACTAATGTAGTGCACCCTCTGCTCACTAGTTCAGGAACCTAAGGGTGAGGAGCTTGACACAGGGGAGCAAGGTGACACACACACACGCACACACACACACACACACAATCAGTTAGTCAGCAACCAAGAAACAAGTGAGACGCAGGAGGACACAGTTGCTGAGGGAAGAGCTGTGCCATAGCTCCCTCAGGACCGAGCGCACACTACAGGGTGCGGAGCCCTAGGCTGGTGGGCACTTCAAGTCCCACCAGCAGAATCTGCCGGGCAGAGGATTTCAAGTCTTCTGACCTAAACACAGTGCCCAGGGCACAGCAGCATGTAAGCCAGGGGTCATGACCATAGGGCTGCCTCATCTACGGACTCGCGCTGCCTGCTATACGGGACGGGGAAAGAAACCATTCCCAGGACTCGGGTCCCAGCGTAGCCTCAAGCCGCAGGGACTCACACAACACGGAGAAGGGAGGAAGAACTCCCATAACGAAACACCGGTTCTGGCCTCCGAACTATCCAGGATCAGCTGGAGCCCATGACAGCAAAGTCCAGCAGTCCAAAGACAGTGAAATCTCAGTGAGTAAAAAACTTTAACTGCAACTACTGTGTCGTCTAATCCTTAACGAACCCAGCACTCCTTTCTTAGAGTGGACTACTACTCCCCACATCCTCCCTGGAGCCTAAGCTCTGCCTGTGGAGAGCTATACCATCTGAGTTATGTTATCATCCACCCCGGAGAAGACCTCCCGCAGCGGCGGCTAATACCTGGCTGCACACCACAGGGGGCGTCACAAATAACTACTCCCATCATCCCCATCTCCTGTGTTAACAGGCGCTCAGCATTAAAGTATATTCATATAAACCACTGGCAGCCGCTTTATTAGCGCTCTAATAGACCGAAGCACTCATCTTCACACATGTCCCTGAGTATGGCACACCTTGTGCTTTTTGATACTCCAGTAACGTTGCAGGTCTGAAATATGGCCAAACTGGTGGCAAATGGCATCTTGGCAGCTTCACGCTTGATTTTCCTCAATTCATGGACAGTTATTTTGCGCCTTTTTTTGCCCAACACGCTTCTTGCAACCCTGTTGGCTATTTGCCATGAAACGCTTGATTGTTCGGTGATCACGCTTCAAAAGTTTGGCAATTTCAAGACTGCTGCATCCCTCTGCAAGACATCTCACAATTTTGGACTTTTCAGAGCCCGTCAAATCTCTCTTCTGACCCATTATGCCAAAGGAAAGGAAGTTGCCTAATAATTAAGCCCACCTTATATAGGGTGTTGATGTCATTACACCGCACCCCTCCTCATTACAGAGATGCACATCACCTTATTTACTTAATTGGTAGTTGGCTCTCAGCCTATACAGCTTGGAGTAGGACAACATGTATAAAAACTATCATGTGATCAAAATACTCATGTGCCTAATAATTCTGCACACAGTGTAGTGCTTTATTGTGTCATATAGAGAAGCCTAAGCCTAGTGTTAAAAAAATACTGAACTTTCTTTAAATGGTCCAATACAAAAATCCTGTGTATGTATACATTTAATAATGCAATATACACTTTCAACTAACAGCTTGGAAAAAAAAGCTGTTAAACTGGAAATACAATGCAGAAACAAACCTCGACTACAAAATATGTGTCATTCCAAATTTAGTAAATATTACATTGTTAGGCTATGTGCGCATGTTGCGTACTGTCCCTGCAGAAATTTCTGCAGCGATTTGAACAGCACACGTGTGCTTCAAATCGCTGCAGAAACAAAAGCCGATTTCATGCGCTCTGCATGTGGTCCCTCCCAGCCCTTCCCATAGACAGAGCGGGGGCTGCATGCAGAGCGCAGGAAAGAAGTGACATGTCACTTCTCAGAACGCACTCTTTGGGCAGCAGCCGAAGCGCTGCGCTCTAATACGCCACGTGCGTACGTCTCCTGCATAATCTTCATAGATTATGCTGGGGATGCAGGACGCATGCAGTTACGCTGCGGTGCAGATCGCAGCGTAACTGCATTCAAATACGCAACGTGTGCACGTAGCCTTAATGTGATCTGCAAGCAATCTTTGTCTTTGTTCTTCGTTAGTGGAGTAAACTATATGTATTTTTCTGAAAAATCCCTTTATTTACCTATTCTATTCAGTAAAGGGTGCAAACAAAAAGAATAAACAGCATTCACGTTTTTTTCGTCCTCATTACAAAATAAATCTTTTTTTCATTGCACAAATCAGACGATAACGCCGATAAGCTCTGTTTATCTGTTACAGTCTCGGCTGAAGCTGAAGTATAGAGAACACAGTGAGAGTAATAATAATCATTAGCTTCGGACACCAGAAAATCATAAAATGTCTTATAAATGAAAGCTGCAATCTCCCCAATTTTATAAATTGATTTTTTTTTCACCCCACAGGATACGACAGAACGGTATGAACTGATCTTATTTCAACTATTTCTAACTCTGGAGACTGTCCACGATCAGCTGCATATTCAGGTAAACTGAGGATAATGTCACAGCCATGAAAGAAATAATGTACAGGTAAACAATGTCAAAAGCAAATTGGATGCTACTTGTATCAATTGACTGGGAGAAAATGCCACAGGACACTTCTTTACCCTAAACTCAAGCCGTAATTGCATACATTTGTTTGTAGAGCCAGAGAACTTGAAGTTCTTGGACCCCAATGTAAAATGTATAAACGGTCCCCAAATATCACAGATAATTATTATTACTAGCTTCATATGGGTTAGTGAGATTTTTTTTCCCAAAAATAACATAACATATTCTTCTTCCATTTTTTAAAGTGGCTTCAAGAATAAAGTCTTTATCATTTGGCCATTTCCATCATTTTGTCTGCATGGCATTTTTACCCGATGTGCAGTACAGAAACTGCAGAGGAAAACTGATAACACGACCGATCCTGCAGATTTTTAGGGGGATCCTTCCCATTCATCAGTTGTTGCAGTGGATTGGTTTTAGAACCATTTCAGAAAACGCTACATGCAGTGTTTTATGATCCAGGCGGGTGCACGGCTTTGGTTGTATTCGGCTCAGGCATAAAACAACCGAACTTATATATGGACTCAAACCCGACTTTTAATTATTTTGAAATTTCAACTATTTCCCTAATAAATCTACTTAAAAAGTGACTATTGAAAAAATACCCTGGCGACAGGGGAAGATAGAAAGAGACAAACGCGGCGCCAATCTGAGTGTAGTGAGTTTTTTATATATAAAGGTGTTGAAATAGTGGAACTCTCACCTGGTTCAGAGGTTAGATAAAAAGAACCTGCAGACAAAAAAGCGCAATAGGGTCTTACCCTGACAGACAGGGGGTGATAAAGGAGATGATCCTACTCACCAAAGATGGTTGTGAAAGGCACAACTCCTGTAACAGCATAAATCCGGATCAAAGGCAGCAGTACCCCAGGTGGCTGATAACAGAGAGAAATTGTAGAATGGGGCTTTGTAAACCGCGCCAAAGATCACTGATGAAATCTTGGATTAATGTAAACTTTTTATTCTTGCACAGGTCTACGCGTTTCAGGAGACTCTGCTCCCTTCCTCAGGACCAAACAGGCATAAGTTACATCAGATCTCTGATCTCTGGTTCAGAAGTTAGAAAGCCTGGAATAATCCAAGAGGAGTTGATTCACTTTCCAATAGGATTATGGTGCAGTATGCAGCAATCGCACTGGATACTATAGAGGCGCCCTCCAGCAGGTCCACTTAGTGAAAGAAGTTCCAAAGGCAATTACCAGTCTTGCGGCGCTCCAGCTACCAATGGTGGAACATATTGGATGATTTTATGGTCATATGATTGGACCAAATATACAAATAAGTATTGGTCCTAGAGGTATACATCTTTTTTTCTCACAATTATACCTGAAGAAGACTGAAGGATAAAACATCCGAGCCGAAACGCGTTGTATAATTAACCATATTTTAATGTACAAATAAGATATCTCTTTACTTATTTGTATATTGGTCCAGTCATATGACCAAAAATCATCCAATATGATCCACCATTGGTAGCAGGAGCGCCGCAAGACTGGTAATTGCCTTTAAAAAGTGACTATAATATCTATGCTCCCTGGTTCCATTAAAGCCCAAAAGTGTGACATACTACGGTTCTGCTTAGCAGCAGCAAGGGCGGTGATACCCAGACACTGGCGATCATCGGGGGTCCCGTCCTTGAGGGAGTGGCTGCAGGAATTTGCGTATATCCATCACTTGGAGGATTTATTGGCAGAGGCAGAGGGGTGTAGCGAGAGGTTTCTAAAAATTTGGCTGCCATGGATACTTTTTAAGGATACGGACAACTACTGAACACTTTTTGAAATCCCATTGGGATGAAAACAGTTAGTAGACGGGTCATAATAGAGCTTACAAGTGGCTCCCCTTCCCCCCGAGCCCTTGATGTGTCCCCCTTTATTCTACTATTTTATTTTTCTCTATCCTCCATTGTCATTTTTCTCTTCTCTTTTTTCTCCTTTCATTTTTTTCTTTGTACAAGTAAAGTTGGAAGGTGTCTGTTACTTTTAAGGGTTTTATGAGATCTTTAGTATAACAAGTTTTAGATATACAGTTAGGTCCAGAAATATTTGGACAGTGACACAATTTTCGCGAGTTGGACTCTGCATGCCACCACATTGGATTTGAAATGAAACCTCTACAACAGAATTCAAGTGCAGATTGTAACGTTTAATTTGAAGGTTTGAACAAAAATATCTGATAGAAATTGTAGGAATTGTACACATTTCTTTACAAACACTCCACATTTTAGGAGGTCAAAAGTAATTGGACAAATAAACCAAACCCAAACAAAATATTTTTATTTTCAATATTTTGTTGCGAATCCTTTGGAGGCAATCACTGCCTTAAGTCTGGAACCCATGGACATCACCAAACGCTGGGTTTCCTCCTTCTTAATGCTTTGCCAGGCCTTTACAGCCGCAGCCTTCAGGTCTTGCTTGTTTGTGGGTCTTTCCGTCTTAAGTCTGGATTTGAGCAAGTGAAATGCATGCTCAATTGGGTTAAGATCTGGTGATTGACTTGGCCATTGCAGAATGTTCCACTTTTTAGCACTCATGAACTCCTGGGTAGCTTTGGCTGTATGCTTGGGGTCATTGTCCATCTGTACTATGAAGCGCCGTCCGATCAACTTTGCGGCATTTGGCTGAATCTGGGCTGAAAGTATATCCCGGTACACTTCAGAATTCATCCGGCTACTCTTGTCTGCTGTTATGTCATCAATAAACACAAGTGACCCAGTGCCATTGAAAGCCATGCATGCCCATGCCATCACGTTGCCTCCACCATGTTTTACAGAGGATGTGGTGTGCCTTGGATCATGTGCCGTTCCCTTTCTTCTCCAAACTTTTTTCTTCCCATCATTCTGGTACAGGTTGATCTTTGTCTCATCTGTCCATAGAATACTTTTCCAGAACTGAGCTGGCTTCATGGGGTGTTTTTCAGCAAATTTAACTCTGGCCTGTCTATTTTTGGAATTGATGAATGGTTTGCATCTAGATGTGAACCCTTTGTATTTACTTTCATGGAGTCTTCTCTTTACTGTTGACTTAGAGACAGATACACCTACTTCACTGAGAGTGTTCTGGACTTCAGTTGATGTTGTGAACGGGTTCTTCTTCACCAAAGAAAGTATGCGGCGATCATCCACCACTGTTGTCATCCGTGGACGCCCAGGCCTTTTTGAGTTCCCAAGCTCACCAGTCAATTCCTTTTTTCTCAGAATGTACCCAACTGTTGATTTTGCTACTCCAAGCATGTCTGCTATCTCTCTGATGGATTTTTTCTTTTTTTTCAGCCTCAGGATGTTCTGCTTCACCTCAATTGAGAGTTCCTTAGACCGCATGTTGTCTGGTCACAGCAACAGCTTCCAAATGCAAAACCACACACCTGTAATCAACCCCAGACCTTTTAACTACTTAATTGATTACAGGTTAACGAGGGAGACGCCTTCAGAGTTAATTGCAGCCCTTAGAGTCCCTTGTTCAATTACTTTTGGTCCCTTGAAAAAGAGGAGGCTATGCATTACAGAGCTATGATTCCTAAACCCTTTCTCCGATTTGGATGTGAAAACTCTCATATTGCAGCTGGGAGTGTGCACTTTCAGCCCATATTATATATATAATTGTATTTCTGAACATGTTTTTGTAAACAGCTAAAATAACAAAACTTGTGTCACTGTCCAAATATTTCTGGCCCTGACTGTAGAAGAAATAATCCACACGTTGTGGGGGAGCACGACTTCAATTAAGTGATATACAGTATATGTTCTTCCTATTCTTCATTGAATATGTATATAATAGTCCTTGTTCAGCTACACCGAGCGGGAGGATAGAATATGTTTGATGTAATGCTCTAAGGGAACTAATTTACGAATCAAAATATGTTTATGGACGTGTTATTCATGTCGTGCTGATTTTTGTGATCATATCTCTGTATTTTTTGTTGTTTTTTTTTTTCTTCTATTTTTATTCAATAACAAAAGATTATACAAAAAGTGACTATAGTGGTAGTGTCATGGGTGTGACCACGTTCTGGGGGATCTCTGGTGAGTTTGGGACCAGAAGGTCACAGCATCTTACTGTGCACAGGTCTTTTTGCTTTCCTTTGGTGCTGTAGGAGTTAAGGACTATCCTTTGGAACCTCAAGGTCGCTTTGCACGCTACGACATTGCTAAAGCGATCTCGTTGGGGTCACGGAATTTGTGACGCACATCCGGCCGCGTTAGCGATGTCGTTGCATGTGACACCTATGAGCGATTTTGAATCATCGCAAAAACGTTCAAAATCGCTAATCGGTGACATGCCCCCCTATTCCCAATTATCGTTGCCGCTGCAGGTACGATGTTATTCGTCGTTCCTGCAGCAGCACACATCGCTATGTGTGACACCGCAGGAAAGAGGAACCTCACCTTACCTGCAGCCGCTGGCAATGAGGAAGGAAGGAGGTGGGCGGGATGTTCGTCCCGCTCATCTCCGCCTCTCCGCTTCTATTGAGCAGCCGCTTAGTGACGTCGCTGTGACGCCGATCGAACCGCCCCCTTAGAAAGAAGGCGGTTCTCCGGTCACAGCGACATTGCTAGGCAGGTAAGTAGTGTGACGGGTCCGCGTGATTTTGTGCGCCACGGGCAGCGATTTTTCCTTGACGCACAAATGATGGGGGAGGGTACGCACGCTAGCGATCTCGCTAGCGAGATCGCAGCGTGTAAAGCGGCCTTAAGTCTCAGGTGCAGTTTTTTGTGACCACTTCCCTTCGCTATAAATACTCACGGGTTTTAACATGTGATGTCGGTTATATATTCACATATCTAAGCTGTCCACTTTGGAAGGAGCTAGTCTCTGGAAGAAGCTGAAGTTTTGTGACAATTACAGCTGTGGTGTTGGCTGCATTGGAGTTGCTTGGAGTGTTTTCCATTTTTGTCTAATTCTCTGTCTGTCTTCCTTCCCTTGTGTTGGATTATTGCAGTAGTGAGACTAGTGCTCTCGCTGGCCTTCACACTAGCCAGGGGGTGTTCAGTTCAAGCAAGGGCCTGAGAGCATGATAGGTGACAGGGTGAGAGAACCCATATAGGGACATTATGGAATATAGGGAAGAGCCTTAGGTGAGTGCAGGAGGTGACCCCTTTCCCTAGGGCCAGTGCCCACTGTTGTGTCGTGTTCTCGGTGTACCCTTTTTGTTGTGGTGATTGCTGGGGTTTCCTTTATTCCTGACGGAACCCCGATAGTCACTTTGTGACATTATAACCAACCTACTTTTTTTTCAACTCAGACCTTAAATGGATCCTTTGGCACCCAGAGCAGAACGGGTGCAGAGATCTGGCACACCTCCGATCCAGGCTTTTTTAGTGGGCTGCGGGTTTGGCAGCCAGTTATACTGTACCTGAACCCAAGGTGGCACTCCTGTATAGTTTTTTTGGGAGGGTGGGATAAATAGTTTTTGTTTTCAGTGACGCCTGCAAGCTTTATTTTAAGCTCCGCCCACACTCTTGTGGGAATTGTGATCTCTTTTCTCCAGGGAGACCTTCAATCAGGAGCCTTTTCCCTTCCAGCCAACTCTCTGTCACTGCGGCCTCATGTCAGCTATGCAAGCTCCAGCAGGAAAACTGGCCAGTGGAGGAATTATGTTCTGAATTAAGGAGATGGGCCACTGACACCAGGTGGAATGACCAGGCCCTTAGGAGTCATTTTTGGCAGGTTCTGTGAGAAAGGCTCAAGGATGCCTTGGTGTTATACGAGATATTTGGAGCCGGCATGACTCTGGCCATACGTGTCGATAGACACCTTAGAGATAGACTGGTGAGGACTCTGCCCACCTGTTGTACTCCCTAAGGCTGAAGTTCTTCCTGTGAGCTCTGATGAACTCATGCATGTAGGGGGTAGAGGGGCTTCCGTTCAATCTGGATCCCTTGTGGCTCACCGCAAGACAGGGGTGTGTTTCATCTGTGGTCATAAGGGTAATTTTATTGGGGTCTGTCCATCGCGTCCTAAGACAAAAAAGTTGTTGGAAAACATCTGACCCCAGGTTGTATGGAGGATTACAACATAGGTGCATACATTTCCTCCATACGTACGTCTCAGTTTATTTTACCTGCTGAGGTTATCAGAGGTGCCAAAACTAAGATCATTTATGTCCTTATGGATAGTGAGGCAAGAGACAATATGATGGATTGTCAGTTTGCATGGACACATGGCCTCTCCTGCAATACACTGGCTAATTCTATCCTCATATTCGCTGTTTACTCGGCGCCTCTCGGCCAGGGAAGTTTTATACAAGTGGTGCATAATATAAACCTATGCATAGGGTCTCTTCACAAGGAGCTCATTTTCTGTAATGTCTTAGAGGGTCTCCCTATTCCTATCGTTTTGGCCCTTCTCTGGGTAGTTATACATAATCCAGTTGTGGACTGACAGTCTAGAGAGATAGTCAGGGGGATTGAGTTCTGCACAAATAATTGCCTGAATACTGTCATCACTTCCATCTACTGTAAGGTCACTCTAAAGGCCACTTTACACACAGAGATAAATCTTTGGCAGATCTGTGGTTGCAGTGAAATCATGGACATATTGTTCCATTTGTACACAGCCACAAACTGGCACTGATTGTCCACAATTTCACTGCAGCCACAGATCTGCCGCAGATTTATCTCTGTGTGTAAAGTGGCCTTAAGTCTTGCTAAGGGACATATGAGGTACTCCTCTTCTTCTGTGGCAGCAGGATTCTATTTTTGTTAAGAAAAAAGATGGAGGTCTGCATCCCTGTTTAGACCTTTGTGAGTTTAATCAAATTACCATCCTCTTTATCCCTGATTTATTTAATCAGATTGTTGGCGCTAAATGGTTTTCCAAGTTGGATCTCAGAGGGGCCTACCATCTGATTAGAATCAGAGAAGTGGATGAGTGGAAAACGGCCTTTAACACGCTTTAGGGGCATTATGAAAATTTGGTCATGCCTTTTGGTTTGAAAAATACTCCCACCGTTTTCCAACATTTTGTCAATGACATTTTTCGTCATTTGGTGGGTAGATTTGTGTTAGTGTATCTTCCTGATATTTTGATTTACTCGTCCAACCTCAAAACACATCAGGTACACGTCAGGCAGGTGTTACAGATATTACGCGATGATAAACTGTAAGCCAAAGCTGGAAAATGTGTATTCACTGTACAGGAGCTATAATTTTTGGCTTCTGGGTGTCATCTGCTGGTTTCCGGATGGATCCAGATAAGGTTTGTGCTATTCTGGAGTGCGAGGGCCTAGGCACATGATTGGCGACAGGGTGAAAGAACCCAGATAGGGACGTTAGGGAGTGCAGGGAAGAGCCTCAAGTAAGCGCAGTAGGTGATCCTTCTTCCTAGCGCTGGTGCCCAGTGTTGGATCCGCCTGAATATCTGAAAGTACTATAACGCTTTCTGGGGTTTGCTAATTATTATAGGAAGTTCATCTGGAACATCTCGTCAATTATCAAACCCCTAATGGATATGACCAAGAAAGGTACGGACTTTTTAAGATGGTCCGACTTTGTCCACGTGGCATTCCCTTCCTTGAAGAAATGCTTTGCTACAGCATCTGTTCTCGTCTAACCCAATGTTTCGCAACCATTTATTGTTGAGGTTGATGCATACGAGGTGGAGGTTGGAGTGGTGTTATCTCTAGGGCCAATGTCTCGCAACGATTTATTGTTGAGGTTGATGCATACGAGGTGGAGGTTGGAGTGGTGTTATCTCTAGGACCATTTCCTAGTGGCATCCATGCACCTTTTTCCTCAAAAAAGTTGTCTCAGGCCAAAAGTAACTATGATATTAGTAATAGAAATTTTTTGGCCATTAAACTGGCATTGAGGAATGGCATTATTTCTTAAATGGGGCAGTTCACCCTGTCACTGTAATTACCGATCATAAAAATATTCTGTACCTAGAGTCTGCTAAACAGCTTAAACAGACATGTTAGGTGGTCTTTATTTTTTACCAGGTTTAATTTTGTGGAACCTTTCACCCTGGGGGGGAAATGCCAAAGCTGGCGCTTTGTGCTGGAGTTGGCGTGGGGGAGGTAGCTCGGATGACTGTCTCTATTTTACAGGAGGGGGTTCTCATCTCTGCTGTATGTTGTGAACTTGAGGGTGAAGTGCTGAAGGCTCAGGGGAACGTCCCTGCTTCTTACCCCTCAAAGAAATTATTTGTACCCTTACAGTTGCCCCTAAAAATATTAAAGGAGCATCATAACTCGGTCCTAGAGGGACACCCAGGTAATAAAGCAACCAATGACCTCCTTTTTCGTCAGTTTTGGTGGCCTAGGTTGCGAAAGGATGCAGTGGATTTTGTGTCTACTTGTAATGCTGTGCAAGTTATAAGACCCTACATACTCATATGTTCACTTTTGAAGGAGTCAGACTCTGGAAGAAGCTGACGTTTTATGACAATTGCAGCGGTCATGTTAGCTGCATTAGAGTTGCTTGGAGTTTTTTCCTTTTGCTTCTATTTCCCTGTTTCTATTCCTACTTTTAAGTTGGATTATTACAGTGGTGAGACTAGTGCTCTTGTCACTAGCCATGGTCAGTTCAGGGCAAGCGAGGGCCTAGGCACATGATTGGCGACAGGGTAAAAGACCCCGGATAGGGACTTTAGGGAGTGCCTCAAGTAAGCGCAGTAGGTGACCCTTCTTCCTAGCGCTGGGGCCCAGTGTTGTATCATGTACTCTGCTTGTTGCGGTGCTTGCTGGGGGTTCCCCTATTCCTGTTGGAACTCAGATAGTCACTGGTTGATAACAGGTAAGGCCGGTTTCACACATCCGGCTTTTCGCCGGTTTGCCGGATCCGGCGCTCTCCCGTACAGACAATACAGTACAGTGACAGTGCTGTAACTTCCGGGTCACATGCGCCTGTCACATGACAGCACGTGACCGGCGCTTGTTGCGCTGTCACTGTACTGTAGTCACTGTATGGGAGAGCGCCGGATCCGGCAAACCGGCAAAAAGCCGGATGTGTGAAACCGGCCTAAGAATTCAATGACCCCTGCAGTAACCTGATGAAATGTATTTAAAGGGATTTTCCCACAAAGAAAGTTCATTTTAAAGTTGATTTTAAAAAATAGATCTTGGAATAATAATAATTTACCCAATTGGATGTGTTTAAAAAAAATATTCCTGTGCTGAGATAATCTTATATATGTGTCCCTGCTGTGTACTGTGTAAAGGCCGTGTTTGACTGTACAGGCACCTGGTCCACATCTCCTGGGCAGGGTATGACTCAAGAGTATACAGATAGCAAAGCTTACAATCATAGCTGATTCTTCTTGTGAGGAAAAACATTTCCCTGCCTGTTTTTAAAAAATGTTTTACCTCAAAGAAGGACTAATTTGTGATCCTGTGCTTTAATGTCTTTATACACTTTTGCTTTTTCCCGACCCAGGAGATGTGGTATAATGAGTATCACGAGACCATGTTTTTTAAGCCAGAATTGTAGAACTACACATCCAAAAATCATACGCTGATCTAGTGCTTCTAGGCAACATATGATTTTTGGATGTGCGGTCCATGTCTTTTTCTACAGTTTTGGCATTTTTTTTGTAAACACATCCAATTGTGGAACTTATTATTATTCCAAGATCTATTGATTAAAATTAACTTTGTTTGTGGGGAAACTGCTTTAATTTTAAGATGATCATAAAGCAATAGATAATGACTCTAGATTGAAAGTTTGTAGGTCAACTGACCTGAGCAGCAGGAAGGGTGTAATGTGATGTACATATTTGTGAGAGATTGCTAACCAGTTTGGCATTTAGGTTATATTGAGGAATAATTTACTATTTATGTATGGCAAGGTTATAAAAAGTACCTACTTTTATATATTGGAAAATAATAAAACAAAATATAAAAAAATAATTAAAAAAAATAAAAATAAATTGACCCTCCTTCTTGGAGTCACTTTACAGTTATTGTCCAGGATTGGAAAGAAAAAACAGCTGCTTTCTTCTAAAAAGAGCACCATAAATGGCCACAGGTTGGTTACATTTAGGGATGATCGAATACCTCAAATATTCGGCTTCGCGAATATCCGACGAATAGGTCGCCGCTAGCGAATATTCAATGTGAAATGTAAGTCTATGGGAAGCCCGAATAGTTCCGAATAGTTGTTATTCGGGTTTCCCATAGACTTAAATTGTGCATCGAATATTCGCGAATAGTCGATTAGTGGCGACCTATTCGGTAGATATTCACGGACGAATATTTGAGGTATTCGATCATCCCTAGTTACGTTATTACATCTCAGCCTTAGGGTTCTTGCACATGACTGTATTTTTGGTCTGAGCATGAGCCGACAAAACATCAGATCGTACTTGGACCAATGTTATTCTATGGATCTGAGGAATAAATTGCAGCATGTCCGAGTTGCATCTGATTATTGGATAGCTTTTGGCCATGCAACCCAGTGGGTCCGGCAAAAAAAAAATAAATAAAAAAAAATCTGACTGTGCTCAAATGACATCCGAGTGCTGTCCGATTTGATTTTCAGGGAATGACACAATGGAGAAGATAGAGAATGCTTGCACAGGTCTACGCGTTTCAGGAGACTCTGCTCCCTTCCTCGGGACCAAACAGGCATAAGTTACATCAGATCTCTGATCTCTGGTTCAGAAGTTAGAAAGCCTGGAATAATCCAAGAGGAGTTGATCCACTTTCCAATAGGATTATGGTGCAGTATGCAGCAATCGCACTGGATACGCTAGAGGCGCCCTCCAGCAGGTCCACTTAGTGAAAGAAGTTCCAAAGGCAATTACCAGTCTTGCGGCGCTCCAGCTACCAATGGTGGAACATATTGGATGATTTTATGGTCATATGATTGGACCAAATATACAAATAAGTATTGGTCCTAGAGGTATACATCTTTTTTCTCACAATTATACCTGAAGAAGGCTGAAGGATAAAACATCCGAGCCGAAACGCGTTGTATAATTAACCATATTTTAATGTACAAATAAAATATCTCTTTACTTATTTGTATATTGGTCCAGTCATATGAGCAAAAATCATCCAATATGATCCACCATTGGTAGCAGGAGCGCCGCAAGACTGGTAATTGCCTTTAAAAAGTGACTATAATATCTATGCTCCCTGGTTCCATTAAAGCCCAAAAGTGTGACATACTACGGTTCTGCTTAGCAGCAGCAAGGGCGGTGATACCCAGACACTGGCGATCATCGGGGGTCCCGTCCTTGAGGGAGTGGCTGCAGGAATTTGCGTATATCCATCAAATGGAGGATTTATTGGCAGAGGCAGAGGGGTGTAGCGAGAGGTTTCTAAAAATTTGGCTGCCATGGATACTTTTTAAGGATACGGACAACTACTGAACACTTTTTGAAATCCCATTGGGATGAAAACAGTTAGTAGACGGGTCATAATAGAGCTTAGAAGTGGCTCCCCTTCCCCCCGAGCCCTTGATGTGTCCCCCTTTATTCTACTATTTTACTTTTCTCTATCCTCCATTGTCATTTTTCTCTTCTCTTTTTTCTCCTTTCATTTTTTTCTTTGTACAAGTAAAGTTGGAAAGTGTCTGTTACTTTTAAGGGTTTTATGAGATCTTTAGTATAACAAGTTTTAGATATACAGTTAGGTCCAGAAATATTTGGACAGTGACACAGTTTTCGCGAGTTGGGCTCTGCATGCCACCACATTGGATTTGAAATGAAACCTCTACAACAGAATTCAAGTGCAGATTGTAACGTTTAATTTGAAGGTTTGAACAAAAATATCTGATAGAAATTGTAGGAATTGTGCACATTTCTTTACAAACACTCCACATTTTAGGAGGTCAAAAGTAATTGGACAAATAAACCAAACCCAAACAAAATATTTTTATTTTCAATATTTTGTTGCGAATCCTTTGGAGGCAATCACTGCCTTAAGTCTGGAACCCATGGACATCACCAAACGCTGGGTTTCCTCTTTCTTAATGCTTTGCCAGGCCTTTACAGCCGCAGCCTTCAGGTCTTGCTTGTTTGTGGGTCTTTCCGTCTTAAGTCTGGATTTGAACAAGTGAAATGCATGCTCAATTGGGTTAAGATCTGGTGATTGACTTGGCCATTGCAGAATGTTCCACTTTTTTGCACTCATGAACTCCTGGGTAGCTTTGGCTGTATGCTTGGGGTCATTGTCCATCTGTACTATGAAGCGCCGTCCGATCAACTTTGCGGCATTTGGCTGAATCTGGGCTGAAAGTATATCCCGGTACACTTCAGAATTCATCCGGCTACTCTTGTCTGCTGTTATGTCATCAATAAACACAAGTGACCCAGTGCCATTGAAAGCCATGCATGCCCATGCCATCACGTTGCCTCCACCATGTTTTACAGAGGATGCGGTGTGCCTTGGATCATGTGCCGTTCCCTTTCTTCTCCAAACTTTTTTCTTCCCATCATTCTGGTACAGGTTGATCTTTGTCTCATCTGTCCATAGAATACTTTTCCAGAACTGAGCTGGCTTCATGGGGTGTTTTTCAGCAAATTTAACTCTGGCCTGTCTATTTTTGGAATTGATGAATGGTTTGCATCTAGATGTGAACCCTTTGTATTTACTTTCATGGAGTCTTCTCTTTACTGTTGACTTAGAGACAGATACACCTACTTCACTGAGAGTGTTCTGGACTTCAGTTGATGTTGTGAACGGGTTCTTCTTCACCAAAGAAAGTATGCGGCGATCATCCACCACTGTTGTCATCTGTGGACGCCCAGGCTTTTTTGAGTTCCCAAGCTCACCAGTCAATTCCTTTTTTCTCAGAATGTACCCGACTGTTGATTTTGCTACTCCAAGCATGTCTGCTATCTCTCTGATGGATTTTTTCTTTTTTTTCAGCCTCAGGATGTTCTGCTTCACCTCAATTGAGAGTTCCTTAGACCGCATGTTGTCTGGTCACAGCAACAGCTTCCAAATGCAAAACCACACACCTGTAATCAACCCCAGACCTTTTAACTACTTCATTGATTACAGGTTAACGAGGGAGACGCCTTCAGAGTTAATTGCAGCCCTTAGAGTCCCTTGTCCAATTACTTTTGGTCCCTTGAAAAAGAGGAGGCTATGCATTACAGAGCTATGATTCCTAAACCCTTTCTCCGATTTGGATGTGAAAACTCTCATATTGCAGCTGGGAGTGTGCACTTTCAGCCCATATTATATATATAATTGTATTTCTGAACATGTTTTTGTAAACAGCTAAAATAACAAAACTTGTGTCACTGTCCAAATATTTCTGGCCCTGACTGTAGAAGAAATAATCCACACGTTGTGGGGGAGCACGACTTCAATTAAGTGATATACAGTATATGTTCTTCCTATTCTTCATTGAATATGTATATAATAGTCCTTGTTCAGCTACACCGAGCGGGAGGATAGAATATGTTTGATGTAATGCTCTAAGGGAACTAATTTACAAATCAAAATATGTTTATGGACGTGTTATTCATGTCGTGCTGATTTTTGTGATCATATCTCTGTATTTTTTGTTGTTTTTTTTTTTCTTCTATTTTTATTCAATAACAAAAGATTATACAAAAAGTGACTATAGTGGTAGTGTCATGGGTGTGACCACGTTCTGGGGGATCTCTGGTGAGTTTGGGACCAGAAGGTCACAGCATCTTACTGTGCACAGGTCTTTTTGCTTTCCTTTGGTGCTGTAGGAGTTAAGGACTATCCTTTGGAACCTCAAGGCCGCTTTGCACGCTACGACATTGCTAAAGCGATCTCGTTGGGGTCACGGAATTTGTGACGCACATCCGGCCGCGTTAGCGATGTCGTTGCATGTGACACCTATGAGCGATTTTGAATCATCGCAAAAACGTTCAAAATCGCTAATCGGTGACATGCCCCCCTATTCCCAATTATCGTTGCCGCTGCAGGTACGATGTTATTCGTCGTTCCTGCAGCAGCACACATCGCTATGTGTGACACCGCAGGAAAGAGGAACCTCACCTTACCTGCAGCCGCTGGCAATGAGGAAGGAAGGAGGTGGGCGGGATGTTCGTCCCGCTCATCTCCGCCTCTCCGCTTCTATTGAGCAGCCGCTTAGTGACGTCGCTGTGACGCCGAACGAACCGCCCCCTTAGAAAGAAGGCGGTTCTCCGGTCACAGCGACATTGCTAGGCAGGTAAGTAGTGTGACGGGTCCGCGTGATTTTGTGCGCCACGGGCAGCGATTTTTCCTTGACGCACAAATGATGGGGGAGGGTACGCACGCTAGCGATCTCGCTAGCGAGATCGCAGCGTGTAAAGCGGCCTTAAGTCTCAGGTGCAGTTTTTTGTGACCACTTCCCTTCGCTATAAATACTCACGGGTTTTAACATGTGATGTCGGTTATATATTCACATATCTAAGCTGTCCACTTTGGAAGGAGCTAGTCTCTGGAAGAAGCTGAAGTTTTGTGACAATTGCAGCTGTGGTGTTGGCTGCATTGGAGTTGCTTGGAGTGTTTTCCATTTTTGTCTAATTCTCTGTCTGTCTTCCTTCCCTTGTGTTGGATTATTGCAGTAGTGAGACTAGTGCTCTCGCTGGCCTTCACACTAGCCAGGGGGTGTTCAGTTCAAGCAAGGGCCTGAGAGCATGATAGGTGACAGGGTGAGAGAACCCATATAGGGACATTATGGAATATAGGGAAGAGCCTTAGGTGAGTGCAGGAGGTGACCCCTTTCCCTAGGGCCAGTGCCCACTGTTGTGTCGTGTTCTCGGTGTACCCTTTTTGTTGTGGTGATTGCTGGGGTTTACTTTATTCCTGATGGAACCCCGATAGTCACTTTGTGACATTATAACCAACCTACTTTTTTTTCAACTCAGACCTTAAATGGATCCTTTGGCACCCAGAGCAGAACGGGTGCAGAGATCTGGCACACCTCCGATCCAGGCTTTTTTAGTGGGCTGCGGGTTTGGCAGCCAGTTATACTGTACCTGAACCCAAGGTGGCACTCCTGTATAGTTTTTTTGGGAGGGTGGGATAAATAGTTTTTGTTTTCAGTGACGCCTGCAAGCTTTATTTTAAGCTCCGCCCACACTCTTGTGGGAATTGTGATCTCTTTTCTCCAGGGAGACCTTCAATCAGGAGCCTTTTCCCTTCCAACCAACTCTCTGTCACTGCGGCCTCATGTCAGCTATGCAAGCTCCAGCAGGAAAACTGGCCAGTGGAGGAATTATGTTCTGAATTAAGGAGATGGGCCACTGACACCAGGTGGAATGACCAGGCCCTTAGGAGTCATTTTTGGCAGGTTCTGTAAGAAAGGCTCAAGGACGCCTTGGTGTTATACGAGATATTTGGAGCCGGCATGACTCTGGCCATACGTGTCGATAGACACCTTAGAGATAGACTGGTGAGGACTCTGCCCACCTGTTGTACTCCCTAAGGCTGAAGTTCTTCTTGTGAGCTCTGATGAACTCATGCATGTAGGGGGTAGAGGGGCTTCCGTTCAATCTGGATCCCTTGTGGCTCACCGCAAGACAGGGGTGTGTTTCGTCTGTGGTCATAAGGGTAATTTTATTGGGGTCTGTCCATCGCGTCCTAAGACAAAGAAGTTGTTGGAAAACATCTGACCCCAGGTTGTATGGAGGATTACAACATAGGTGCATACATTTCCTCCATACGTACGTCTCAGTTTATTTTACCTCCTGAGGTTATCAGAGGTGCCAAAACTAAGATCATTTATGTCCTTATGGATAGTGAGGCAAGAGACAATATGATGGATTGTCAGTTTGCATGGACACATGGCCTCTCCTGCAATACACTGGCTAATTCTATCCTCATATTCGCTGTTTACTCGGCGCCTCTCGGCCAGGGAAGTTTTATACAAGTGGTGCATAATATAAACCTATGCATAGGGTCTCTTCACAAGGAGCTCATTTTCTGTAATGTCTTAGAGGGTCTCCCTATTCCTATCGTTTTTGCCCTTCTCTGGGTAGTTTTACATAATCCAGTTGTGGACTGACAGTCTAGAGAGATAGTCAGGGGGATTGCGTTCTGCACAAATAATTGCCTGAATACTGTCATCACTTCCATCTACTGTAAGGCCACTCTAAAGGCCCCGTCACACACAGAGATAAATCTTTGGCAGATCTGTGGTTGCAGTGAAATCATGGACATATTGTTCCATTTGTACACAGCCACAAACTGGCACTGATTGTCCACAATTTCACTGCAGTCACAGATCTGCCGCAGATTTATCTCTGTGTGTAAAGTGGCCTTAAGTCTTGCTAAGGGACATATGAGGTACTCCTCTTCTTCTGTGGCAGCAGGATTCTTTTTTTGTTAAGAAAAAAGATGGAGGTCTGCATCCCTGTTTAGACCTTTGTGAGTTTAATCAAATTACCATCCTCTTTATCCCTGATTTATTTAATCAGATTGTTGGCGCTAAATGGTTTTCCAAGTTGGATCTCAGAGGGGCCTACCATCTGATTAGAATCAGAGAAGTGGATGAGTGGAAAACGGCCTTTAACACGCTTGAGGGGCATTATGAAAATTTGGTCATGCCTTTTGGTTTGAAAAATACTCCCACCGTTTTCCAACATTTTGTCAATGACATTTTTCGTCATTTGGTGGGTAGATTTGTGTTAGTATATCTTCCTGATATTTTGATTTACTCGTCCAACCTCAAAACACATCAGGTACATGTCAGGCAGGTGTTACAGATATTACGCGATGATAAACTGTAAGCCAAAGCTGGAAAAATGTGTATTCACTGTACAGGAGGTACAATTTTTGGCTTCTGGGTGTCATCTGCTGGTTTCCGGATGGATCCAGATAAGGTTTGTGCTATTCTGGAGTGTGAGGGCCTAGGCACATGATTGGCGACAGGGTGAAAGAACCCAGATAGGGACGTTAGGGAGTGCAGGGAAGAGCCTCAAGTAAGCGCAGTAGGTGATCCTTCTTCCTAGCGCTGGTGCCCAGTGTTGGATCCGCCTGAATATCTGAAAGTACTATAACGCTTTCTGGGGTTTGCTAATTATTATAGGAAGTTCATCTGGAACATCTCGTCAATTATCAAACCCCTAATGGATATGACCAAGAAAGGTACGGACTTTTTAAGATGGTCCGACTTTGTCCACGTGGCATTCCCTTCCTTGAAGAAATGCTTTGCTACAGCATCTGTTCTCGTCTAACCCAATGTTTCGCAACCATTTATTGTTGAGGTTGATGCATACGAGGTGGAGGTTGGAGTGGTGTTATCTCTAGGGCCAATGTCTCGCAACGATTTATTGTTGAGGTTGATGCATACGAGGTGGAGGTTGGAGTGGTGTTATCTCTAGGACCATTTCCTAGTGGCATCCATGCACCTTTTTCCTCAAAAAAGTTGTCTCAGGCCAAAAGTAACTATGATATTAGTAATAGAAATTTTTTGGCCATTAAACTGGCATTGAGGAATGGCATTATTTCTTAAATGGGGCAGTTCACCCTGTCACTGTAATTACCGATCATAAAAATATTCAGTACCTAGAGTCTGCTAAACAGCTTAATGCTAGAAATGTTAGGTGGTCTTTATTTTTTTCCAGGTTTAATTTTGTGGAACCTTTCACCCTGGGGGGGAAAATGCCAAAGCTGGCGCTTTGTGCTGGAGTTGGCGTGGGGGAGGTAGCTCGGATGACTGTCTCTATTTTACAGGAGGGGGTTCTCATCTCTGCTGTATGTTGTGAACTTGAGGGTGAAGTGCTGAAGGCTCAGGGGAACGTCCCTGCTTCTTACCCCTCAAAGAAATTATTTGTACCCTTACAGTTGCCCCTAAAAATATTAAAGGAGCATCATAACTCGGTCCTAGAGGGACACCCAGGTAATAAAGCAACCAATGACCTCCTTTTTCGTCAGTTTTGGTGGCCTAGGTTGCGAAAGGATGCAGTGGATTTTGTGTCTACTTGTAATGCTGTGCAAGTTATAAGACCCCACATACTCATATGTTCACTTTTGAAGGAGTCAGACTCTGGAAGAAGCTGACGTTTTTTGACAATTGCAGCGGTCATGTTAGCTGCATTAGAGTTGCTTGGAGTTTTTTCCTTTTGCTTCTATTTCCGTTTCTATTCCTACTTTTAAGTTGGATTATTACAGTGGTGAGACTAGTGCTCTTGTCACTAGCGATGGTCAGTTCAGGGCAAGCGAGGGCCTAGGCACATGATTGGCGACAGGGTAAAAGACCCCGGATAGGGACTTTAGGGAGTGCCTGAAGTAAGCGCAGTAGGTGACCCTTCTTCCTAGCGCTGGGGCCCAGTGTTGTATCATGTACTCTGCTTGTTGCGGTGCTTGCTGGGGGTTCCCCTATTCCTTTTGGAACTCAGATAGTCACTGGTTGATAACAGGTAAGAATTCAATGACCCCTGCAGTAACCTGATGAAATGTATTTAAAGGGATTTTCCCACAAAGAAAGTTCATTTTAAAGTTGATTTTAATCAATAGATCTTGGAATAATAATAATTTACCCAATTGGATGTGTTTAAAAAAAATATTCCTGTGCTGAGATAATCTTATATATGTGTCCCTGCTGTGTACTGTGTAAAGGCCGTGTTTGACTGTACAGGCACCTGGTCCACATCTCCTGGGCAGGGTATGACTCAAGAGTATACAGATAGCAAAGCTTACAATCATAGCTGATTCTTCTTGTGAGGAAAAACATTTCCCTGCCTGTTTTTAAAAAATGTTTTACCTCAAAGAAGGACTAATTTGTGATCCTGTGCTTTGATGTCTTTATACTCTTTTGCTTTTTCCCGACCCAGGAGATGTGGTATAATGAGTATCACGAGACCATGTTTTTTAAGCCAGAATTGTAGAACTACACATCCAAAAATCATACGCTGATCTAGTGCTTCTAGGCAACATATGATTTTTGGATGTGCGGTCCATGTCTTTTTCTACAGTTTTGGCATTTTTTTTGTAAACACATCCAATTGTGGAACTTATTATTATTCCAAGATCTATTGATTAAAATTAACTTTGTTTGTGGGGAAACTGCTTTAATTTTAAGATGATCATAAAGCAATAGATAATGACTCTAGATTGAAAGTTTGTAGGTCAACTGACCTGAGCAGCAGGAAGGGTGTAATGTGATGTACATATTTGTGAGAGATTGCTAACCAGTTTGGCATTTAGGTTATATTGAGGAATAATTTACTATTTATGTATGGCAAGGTTATAAAAAGTACCTACTTTTATATATTGGAAAATAATAAAACAAAATATAAAAAAATAATTAAAAAAAATAAAAATAAATTGACCCTCCTTCTTGGAGTCACTTTACAGTTATTGTCCAGGATTGGAAAGAAAAAACAGCTGCTTTCTTCTAAAAAGAGCACCATAAATGGCCACAGGTTGGTTACATTTAGGGATGATCGAATACCTCAAATATTCGGCTTCGCGAATATCCGACGAATAGGTCGCCGCTATGCGAATATTCAATGTGAAATGTAAGTCTATGGGAAGCCCGAATAGTTCCGAATAGTTGTTATTCGGGTTTCCCATAGACTTAAATTGTGCATCGAATATTCGCGAATAGTCGATTAGTGGCGACCTATTCGGTAGATATTCACGGACGAATATTTGAGGTATTCGATCATCCCTAGTTACGTTATTACATCTCAGCCTTAGGGTTCTTGCACATGACTGTATTTTTGGTCTGAGCATGAGCCGACAAAACATCAGTTCGTACTTGGACCAATGTTATTCTATGGATCTGAGGAATAAATTGCAGCATGTCCGAGTTGCATCTGATTATTGGATAGCTTTTGGCCATGCAACCCAGTGGGTCCGGCAAAAAAAAAATAAATAAAAAAAAATCTGACTGTGCTCAAATGACATCCGAGTGCTGTCCGATTTGATTTTCAGGGAATGACACAATGGAGAAGATAGAGAATGCTTTTTTTTTCTAATGCCTCCAGATCTCAGAAAATCGGAACACATTCTCATCAAACTCTGATCAGAGTGCGATTGGCAGCATTGATATCTGGTTTTCTCAGCTGAGAAAAAATATGTTCTTCTGCAGCTAGCCTTAGGCTGAATTCACATTCAGGGTTTTCATGTACATTTTCTCTTTTATGGATAGAAGACGTACCAAATATAGTCTACAGACAATTTCTTATGTACATTTTTTATTGACTGATTAGACTGCAAAAATCCTCCATTCCAGAAATGCATTTAAGGCCGGAGTCACATTTGCGAGTGATTCACGCAAGCCTCGCATCGCATCACCCGGCACGGCCGCACACTCTCCTGAGAGGAGCGGGTCGGCTGCATATTATTCTGTCCGGAGAGTGTGCGGCCGTGTCGGGTGTTGCCAATGAGAGACTCGCAAGTGTGACTCCGGCATTAGATTTTCTTTGCGCATTCAAAGTGCCAATTCAAGTTTATGGGTCTATCAGAAAAAAGATAGCACTCGGATGCCTTCCTTACATCTTCTGAGTTTTGTCCATATTTTAGGACCTCCTTCACACATCTACGTTTCCTGTACATGTGGTATCTATTTTCTTTTTCACTGATGCCACACATACTCATTATAATCTAAGGGGCTTCTCTCATGTCTGTGTTTTTACATGGACTGTGTGATCGTGCAAAACACATGTCCGGATGAGAAGGGCCAACACAAGGCTATAAGTCCATGAAAAACACGTATAGCGCACGGATGGCATCTGTGCGCCATCTGCGTGCTGTATGTGTTTAACATTGCAAAGTATAGGAGAAGAAGCTTTGTCATTTCTTTATCCATCTGTGAAAAAAGACGGATGACACACGGATGTAAAAACAGACACACGGATGACATTTATAACAGCTTCCACTTTTCATCGAAGACTTGCTACAAGATTTTAGAGTGTGTCTGTGAGAATTTCCCCCATTCATCTAGAAGAGCATTTCTCGGGACAGAAACTGATATTGGAGGAAAGGGACTAGCTCGCAATCTATGTTCCAGTTCATCCCAATGGTGTTGGTTGGGTATGACATTGGGGCTCTGTACAGCTGGTCAAGTTTTTCCGCTTCTAGCCATCCAGCCATATCTTTATTAACCTTGCTTTGTGCACTGGGCACAGTCATGCTGGAACAGAAAAGAGCCTTCCTCGAACTGTTCCTACAAAGTTAAAAACTGCAGTTGTCCAAAATGTCTTGTGTGCTCGAACATTAAGATTTCCCTTCACGTGAACTAAGGAGCAGAGGCCGACCCTTTTAAAAAAAGACCTCATAGCATTATGCGTCGTCCACCAAACTTTATAGCTGGCACAATACAGTCAGGCAGGTGACGTTCTCCTCGCATTCGCCAAAGCCAGACCTGTCCATCAGATGCCAGATAGAGAAAGGTGATCTGTCCTCTGCTCCAGGGTCTAGTAGCAGTGGTTTTACACCACTCCATCTGACCCTTAGCATTGTGTTTGGTGATGTAAGGCTTGTGTGCAGCTTCTCGGCCTTGGAAATCCATGCACTTGGGCTCAGTTCTTGTGTTGATATTAATGCCAGACAAGGTTTGGAGCTCTACAGTTATGGAGGCAGTAGTGGTTCATTGATGAGGTGCTGTGTTCTCTAAATAAATGTTTCTGCTTTGCTTCTTTTCACAGGATGATACTGATATCAATGAGATCTTCATGATGAGCCGTTCTTTCACAAATGATTGTAATGGCAGACTGCATGACGAGGAGCTGGATTTTATATACCTGTGATAATGGGATCGAATGAAGAATGTGAATTCAATGATTAAGATGTGTGTCCAAATACTTTTGTCCATACAGTGTATATGTCTCTAATATGCCCTATTTATGTATCACAGAAAGACATCAATGGTGTCATACTAATCCAAAATGTCAGAAAAGTGTCCTTGCTCCCTATAATAATCAATTTCAGCTTTTATTTTTTCAATGTCGCTGGATAAATGAGAACGGGGCCATAATTGGTTGCTGTTTTGATATACAAAAAGTCAATAGATTGTTGCTATTTGTCTGACTTAAGCCCGCTTTACACGCTGCAATGTATCTTACAATGTGTCGGCGGGGTCACGTCATAAGTGACGCACATCCGGCATCGTAAGTTACATTGTAGTGTGTGACAGGTACGTGCGATTGCGATTGAACGGTAAAACGTTCATCGCACGCACGTCGTTCATTCCTGATGGATTGAAGTCAGATTGTTCATCGTACCTGGGGTAACACACATCGCAGTGTGTGACACCCCGGGAACGATGAACAGATCTTACCTGCGTCCTGCGGCTCCTGGCCGGTATGCGGAAGGAAGGAGGTGGGCGGGATGTTTACGTCCCGCTCAGCTCCGCCCCTCCGCTTCTATTGGCCGGCTGCCGCGTGACATCGCTGTGACGCCGAACGTCCCTCCCACTCCAGTACGTGTGACGGGAGTTAATCGTTTGTGTGGCACGTTCAACAAATTGAACGTGCCACACATACGATGGGGGCGTTGGAAATCGCATACAATATCGTATGCGAAATTGCAACGTGTAAAGCAGGCTTAAGGCCATGTGCACACATTGCGTGTTTGGCGACTTTTTTACCTCAGTACTTGTAAAACAAAACCAACAGTGGGTAAAAAAAAATACAGAAGTGGTGCCCGGGTTTCTATTATACTTTTCCTCTCATTGTCCCACTCCTGATTTTAACTACAAATAGGCTTTGTGCGCACATTGCTTTTTGTAGACGCTGCATTTTTTGCCACTAAAATGCACAAAAACGCACCCGCGGCAAAGCCGCAGCTGTAAAAACGCATGCGTTTTTACTGCGTTTTGGTGCGTTTTGCTATGTTTTTGATCACTGCGTTTTGCTGCGTTTTTCCAATGCATTGCATGGGTGGAAAATGCAGTAAAACGCAGAAAAGAATGGACATGACCATTTTTTTTCATCTCAAAAACTCAGCTAAAAAAAAAAAGCTGTGTGTGGACAGCAAAAATGAAAACTCATAGACTTTGCTGGGGAAGCAAAGTCATGCAGTTTGGAGCCCAAAAACGCACAAAAACGCACCCAAAAAACACACAAAAACGCCGCAAAAAAACGCTCAGTGTGCACATAGCCATACTGAGGTAAAAAACTGATTTACTCAATGTCTGCACGTGGCATAAAGCTTTGAGTATATTTCTCTGTTTATTTCAGGCAGATACTTGAGGTAAAAAAAGGGAGAAATACCCAGCACCCCTGAAGCCTTGTCACCAGTGATATCTATTACTCTACTAGATGACAAGTTTCTTTTTCCCAAAAATTCTTACAATTAACTAAAAAATAAGTAAAACTAGAATTAGCACAATGGTGCATATGCAGCAAAAATGTTACATCTTTGATAACAATTGTTCTCACTACATTGTGAATAGTCGGCCCAATGTGAATTATGGGATAACAACACTAGGCCTCATTATCACCATTAACTATAAAAAAGACTGTATGTGTTGCCCATAGCAACCAATGAGAGCTCAGCTTTTATTTTTGAAATTGCTCAGGTAAAATGAAAACTGTGCTGTGATTGGCTGCCATGATTAACTAAGACAGTTCTTCTTTTAGACACGTTTGATAAATATATCATAATATGGCAATGTTTGGCTTGTTTTTATTTCTGAAAATAAAGTTCTCAAGTACACAACTGTATGCCATGTAGATTCAATGACTGACGATAGAAAAAAAACAAACAATAAATTTTATACACACACACACACACACACACACACACACACACCACACACTGTTTAAAATGCTTTTATAGAACCACTAATTTCCAGAGCACCTTGTACATACCATCATCACTGTCCCCATTGGGGTTCACAATCCAAGTTCCCTATCAGTAGGTATTCAGAGTGTGAGAGGAAACCCACACAAACATGGGGAGAAGATACAAACATCTTACAGATGTCATTTGTGAGATTTAATCCCAGGACCCTATTGCTGCAAGGTTATAAGGCTAGCCACTCAGCCACAATGTTGCCCAACATATATATATTAGCTGTCAGATGGCAAAAGGACACTCTTATGACACCTATTTTCTCCAAAGTGGTCCATGGACCTTACAGAACCTTATTTCTGAAATCCCATCAGATGAAAAGTGGAATAATTTCCAATAGGAACCAGATTTCATTTGGTCTTTATTAGTTTGCCCACTTCCAAACCCAATGACCTCCTTCTTTGTAAGGCCTCTTTCACATGTCCGTGCAAAACACACACGTTTTTCACGGTCCAGGTGTAGGAACGTATGTGTGCGCGTGTGTCCGTGTGTGTGTTCAGCCTGTGCTATCCGTGTGACATCTGCATAACACACAGATAACATAAATTTCTATACTTACCTGTCCATGGTGCTGCTGTGTCCGGTGCTGCTGCTGCTTCCAGTCCTCGGTGCAGTAAATCTGCAATGAGCATAATGAGCGGGGTCAGAAGCAAGTGACAGCAGAGCTGGCGACATCAGCGGTATAGACAGGTGAGTATAGATAAGCATTTTATTTCACAGAGACGTGTTTTCTCCGGTACGTGTCACACTGTTGACACACGGTGCACATCAGTTAAAGTCCGTGTGACACACGTGCTGCCAGAGAAAAATGGACATGTTGTTGTGTGGAGCACATGGACACCCGTATGCTCCACACGGACACACGGTCCATGGGAAAACACGCACGTGTGCGCAAAACCTTTGATTTTAAAGGGGCCAAATGTGCCCTTGTCTCCAGTACATGTGAAAAGGGACATCACACGTACCGTAGACACGGATGTGTGAAGGGGGCTAAGGCTGCGTACACACACTTCATTTTTATTGCATTTTTTATGTGTTTATCTCAAAACTGTATACAAGTACTTATGTCAATGAGAATTCTGAAGTTTTGTGCACATGCTGCTTGTTTTTCTCCTACAAACTGCAGCATTTCAATTCTTTCAGCGTTTTAACCACCCCAAATGTATAAAAAAAAGAAAAAAAAGAAGCATATGCAAAACCGAAAACAAGTCAAAAACTCACTTTTTTTTTTCTTGCAGGAGATGCAGATTTGGTGCAGGAATTTCTGCAACCAAATACTCAGCGTGTGCACATAGCCTAAGAATATAGCAGTATTATTTATGGTACATGATAGATGAGGAGCCCTGTTAAGAGTTTAATATTGTCACCAAGGACCCAGTTACTCTTCTGGAACGGTTACAGATAATGTAGGGTTGAAAATAGTTTGTCTGGCATTTTTTTATATTTATATATACAGTGAATATTATTTTAGTCTACGTAATCGCTATATGTATGTGCTGCTATTCCGGACGCAATATATGTACATCTACAACAAGGCATTTTGCATGGTTTACACCATACTTACATCTTTGCTGATTATTAATGGCAATATTCACTGCTGAGTGCAATCTTCCATTCACAATGGTAAACGTGCAGGTGATTGGAAGTCCTCATGTAGATTCTCGAAAACAGACCATGTGTGAAGGCAAAATCAGTGTATCGTGATTATGTTAATACATATTTACCCTCCACATAGATCCTACAGCTTAAAGTTACTGCTGTTTACCAGTAAGTATCGGTTTACTCTCACCTGTAACATGAACCATTAAGCTTCATTCAGTATCAACCAGCAACTGTAAATTGGTTATTAATATTATTTCATGTATTATAAATCAGGCATTATTGATGCTGAGACCTCAAGGCCTCATTCAGATGTCCGTGAATCATGGAAATGTCCATCTGTGTTTTTCATGGATAGAACAGGCACCCATTGTAATCTATGGAGCTAGCAGACCAATGTGGAACAAAGAAAAGCCTTAAAGGGATGGTCCACTACCCAGCATTAGTGGCCACATCGATGTAAAGCTCATAAAGAAGGCTTTTCTCAAATACCTTGTGTAGTCAATTGTACCTTTGAGCGGTGTTATTGTAATCTGTTCATCCCCATCACGTGACCCCCGGGCTCCGTGACCTCTGAGATCCGGTGATAGGTCATCTGGAAGTTGACGTGACATCAACGAGGTGGGTCCCAGTCTCCCTGAGTGACTGAGCTGTGGGAAGCGGTTCACCACTCGTCACAGCCCAGCATCTCGCTCGCTATATCCTTTGCTGCAGAGCGCCACAAGCAGGAGCGATGCTGGTCTGTGACGGCCCCAGTCTGTGAGTGACTGGACTGTGTGCAGAGTTTCATTGCTCGTCACAGCCCAACATCTTCTGCGCTCTTTCCTTCGCTGCAGAGCGTCACAAGCAAGAGCGACGCTGGGTTGTGACGAGTGGGAAAACGCTCCCCACAGCCCAGTCACTCAGGAAGACTTGGGCCAACCTCAGTGATGTCAGGTCAACTGGAAGTTGACCTGACATCACCGGATTTCAGAGGTCATGGAGCCTTAGGGCAGACTGCAATAGCGCCACTCAGAGGCACAATTGACTACACAAGGTATATGAGAAAAGCCCTCTTTATGAGCTTTTCATCGGTGACCACTAATGCTGTGTAGTGGACCACCCCTTTAAGGCAAAGACCGACTCCCAACAAGGGGGTTCCCAGATAAGTCACCAATTGATACAAATCAACAGCATGTGATATATTAAAACTTACCATTTAATGCTATGTTGTAAATAAAAGTTATCACTCACAGTAAATAACAAATCCACAGGGATGGCCATGTGCAGAATGCCTGGATACAATAACAATAAAGAAAGAACACCTATTATTTTTAGAGAAGCTAACAATGGTGAGCCATCTATAATAGCCAATCTATTGAGGTGAAGGATAAAACAATGAGACGTGACATTCAAAATATATGGACAAAAATTGATACCATCTCACCCAGGTCAAGGAAATTCAGGAAATGCGGTCCAAAGACGGATGTCCAGTTGTATTGAGAACTATCCATTCCCATCGGGACTGGGAGACAAGGTGTTAAAGCTCTATAAGGCCCTGTTATTCGCAATAGCCCTATGGACCCTAGGCTCCCGCCCTGACAAGGGCAGTACATAACTGTCCCTATGTGGATATTACCCTACAATTGCCCTGCTTGCTTCACGACGCGTTTCTCTTTCACGGGGTCATCAGGGGATAGCTATATAACAAAAGCTAGTGGGCTGATACATCAGTATCTCATGTCTACCAAGGAAATATTAATGTATCAGCTCACTAGATTTTGTTTGCATAGGGCACTCACCATATCATGGCAAAGTGGCTGCACAGCTGAATAAAATTGTGAGACATGTAATGACAGACAGCTCTGGTCTTCTCACTGTTCTCACTGCAGAGCGATTACATGTGGCATAGAGCAGAGATATGATTATTCAATGTCATTATGTCTTTATGGCATAGCATTGACAAAAAGATAATGGGTACTGCCCTTCCAGCTGTAGCCTTACATGAGTTTCTTCCAAAAAAGGTAAAAGTAGAATGATATATTGTTTTACTTCCATCTTACCAACTAGAAATGTATTTATATATTTACAAACAATGGCACAAACAGAGCCTAGCATTAGCATTGTCAGACAACTGGCAATCTTCAGGGCCAAATGTCTTCAGAAAGAACTTAAGTGCACTATTGTTACATGCCGCGTTTCCCCAAAAATAAGCCCGAACAGGAATCTTTGGCCTTTTTAGAGTAAAGCCTGCTTTACACGAGACGACCGATTGTGCGACAGCACGATCGATCGTACCCGCCCCCGTCGTTTTTGTGTCACGGGCAATTAGTTGCCCGTGGCGCACAAACTCGTTTAACCCCCGTCACACGTACTTACCTTCCGGACGACCTCGTTGTGGGCTACGAACGTCCACTTCCTGGAGTGGGAGGGACGTTCGGCGTCACAGCGACATCACACGGCAGCCGGCCAATAGAAGCAGAGGGGCGGAGATGAGCGGGATGTAAACATGCCGCCCACCTCCTTCCTTCCATTAAGCCGTCGGGTGCCGCGGGAGGCAGGTAAAGCTGCTGTTCATCGTTCCCGTGGTGTCAGACGGAGCAACGTATAATGCCACGGAAACGATGAACAACCACAGTCATTTTAAGTAAACAATTTTATGAAATCGAGCGACGAGTACACGACTCACGATTTGTGAACGATACTGCGTCGCTAGGAGGTGTTACACGAGACGCCGTCGTGTACAATGCCGGATGTGCGTCACGAAAACCGTGACCCCGACGATGCATCGCACGATCAGTCGTCTCGTGTAAAGCCCACTTTAGGCCTGCGTCACACGGTACGATCTATCGTGCGATTACACGAGCGATCGTACCCACCCCTGTCGTTTGTGCGTCACGGGCAATTAGTTGCCCGTGGTGCACAAAGTCGTTAACCCCCTGTCACATGCACTTACCTCCCAGACGACGTCGCTGTGGGCAGCGAACATCCTCTTCCTGAAGGGGGAGGGACGCTCGGCGTCATAGCGACGTCACAAAGCGGCCGGCCAATAGAAGCGGAGGGGCGGAGATGAGCGGGACGTAACATCCCGCTCACCTCCTTCCTTCCGCATTGCCGGCGGGACGCAGGTAAGCTGTGTTCGTCGTTCCCGGGGTCTCACATGGAGCGATGTGTGCTGCTTCGGGAACGATGAACAAAACCGGAGCACAGAAGGAGGAACAACATTTTGAAAATGAACGACGTGTCAACGAGCAACGATAAGGTGAGTATTTTTGCTCGTTCACAGTCGTTCGTAGTTGTCACACGGTACAATATGTCTAACGATGCCGGATGTGCGTCACGGAATCCGTGACCCCGACGACATATCGCCCGATATATCGTAGCGTGTGACGCCGCCCTAAGGCTTAACTATAAAGGCTGGTTTACACGCAGCGACATCGCTGGCGATGATGCTCGTGAAAGCACCCGCCCCGTCGTTTGTGCATCACGGGCAAATCGCTACCCGTGGCGCACAATATCGCTAACACCCGTTACACGTACTTACCTTCCTAGCGACGTCGCTGTGGGCGGCGAACAACCTCTTCGTTAAGGGGGAGGTTTGTGCGCCATCACAGCGTCGTCACACAGCGGCCGATCAATAGAAGCGGATGGGCGATGACCAGCCGTATTAACGACACGCCCACCTCGTTGCCAGGGGACGCATGTAAGCTGTTGTTCGTCATTCCCGGGGTGTCACACGTAGCGATATGAGCTGCCTCAGGAACAACGAACAACCTACGTCCACAACGACCTATGAGATTATGAAAATGAACGACATGTCACACACAACGACGTCTCTAACGGGGCCGGATGTGCGTCATGAATTCCGTGACCCCAATGACATCCCGTTAGCGAGGTCGTTGCGTGTAAATGGGGCTTTAGTCCTACCCTGAAAATAAGCCCCAGTTGCTGTTTAATAATGAAGTGTCCGGTTGAGTCTGGTAAGTATGAATGGGGGGCTGTCTGCCTCTTTTGGGGTGTAAACTTAGCCCCAACCCGTGTTTCCCCAAAAATAAGCCCTACCCTGAAAATAAGCCCTAGCGCATTTTTCGGGGCAAGAAATAATATAAGGTGATGTCTTATTTTCAGGGAAACACGATAGTAGCATTAAATTCTGTAAAAAATCATAGCCAAAACATTGTATAACATGTTTTTTAAACCAAGCAGTATGAAACATAGATTTGATGTCATTATACAGTAGCTGGTGCCTAAAACACCCTGTGATGTTCTGGCCAACTAGGTTTTAATACACATCAGATATTACTTTCTACTACTTAACTGACATATTAAGAATACTTCATATAGCTACAGCGTTCAGGAAACATTTCACATTTGCATATTAATAAAACGCTGGCACAGAATGCCTAGAGACGTGCATTCATGGTATGGCATGTACGTCTCAATGAAACAGTGTTTCTCTTGCATTACCTTGTATTTCCTAAGAGCATATTTTTCTTGATTGATACCTTTCACAAAGTTTTCTATTACTGTGATCATCTAGAGCGGTGTGAGAAAGAGAAAAGCATCAATGGGATATTCTTTTGTGTTGTAGAAAGTAAACATTACCTAATACAACATTAAAGAGTTCAGAAATTCTGATAGTTTGGCACCTGTTTTTATCCCTGGATATGAATTCACATGAAAGTTTATCATTCCACTAGCAGATTCCCCTGAAATGTATTACATGTAACGTGCAGAATTTGATAGATATACTTAGGCCTTTACTATATTGCAATATTTATTCACTGAAAGAACCTGTCCTTAACGGTCTACCTCTAAGTCCTGAAACCCTAAGTATATGGCTATGTGTGCACGCTGAGAAAATTTCTGCACCAAAATCTGCACCTTGTGGTAGAAAATGGCACAAAAAAACACATGTACCATATTTTTCGGATTATAAGATGCACTTTTCCTTCCAAAAATTTGGGAGGAAAATGAGGGGTGCATCTTAAAATCCGAACATAGCTTACCGGGGGGCTGTCTGTGCGACGACCGGGTGCGTTCAGGTGGCTGGGTGCCTGTGAGCAGCCGGGTGCCTGTCGGTGCCGACTGCCTCTCTGTGTGGGCGGGCGGGTGGTCTGCTGGCTGCCACTCTGTGCGTGCGTGATTCGGGCGGGTGGCTGTGCGGCAGGTGTCCCAGTGTGTCCACGGTCCCAGTTTCAAATGATGGTGCTGGGAGTCAGCGCGTGCGCAGATGGAGCTCTTGGATGAGAGCTCCATCTACGCATGCGCTGCTCCAAGCGCGATCATTTGAACCGGGACCGCAGACACACTGGGACACTCACTGCACCGACCTGCTCCACCACTCACCCGCTGTCGCTGCTGCTGCCATGGACCCGCCGTGGCTGCCACCATGGGCGCCTGCCGCCATGGACCGCCGCTGCCACCACGGACCCGCCGCGGCTGACGCTATTGACCCACCGCGGCTGATGCCACTGACCCGTCGCTGCCACCACAGACCTGCCGCAGCTGCCAGCACAACCTCTGCCTCCTGTGTCCCCGCTTCACCACCTCTGCTGCCGCCTCCGGTAAGCGAACACCGGATTATAAGACGGACCCGATTTTTATTTTTTTTTACCTTTTTTTTTCTCTAAATTTGGGGTGCGTCTTAGAAAACGAAAAATACAGTATTTTTTGGTGCTTTTTTGGACATTGAGTTTATTTTGTGAAATCATTGGCTGGAAGAGCTACAAAACACAGGGAAAAAAAAACGCCAACAATTGACTTACTGCAGATTTTTTCTGCACCCAAAACTGCAAGGAAAAAAGAAGCAACATGCGCACAGCACTTCAGAATTTTCATTGACTTTGCTGGCATAAGGATACACAGGCAGATTTGGGCAACAAACTGCACCAAACAACTGTGTGAACAAGGTCTAAAAGGTTATTTACTACTTATGTATGGCTGTGCACTAATATGGAGTATTGAATACAGAAGAATTGCTAATCTGGCACTTTTAGTTTCATGTTGTTGCTGATTTAAACAGATTTTATTGTATATTGTTTTATTTAAGAAGTAAGAAAAGGTAATTCATAATTATAATTTTTATTGCTACTATTATTATTGGAATAATATAAAATAATGTTTTGAATTAATATCTGTAAAATTGATGACGTAACATAATGTGCAAACATTTTACATGATTGCATCATATACTTACCATTATAATTAGGCTTCACTCCTCCACATTCCTTGTTGTCATGTCATATGAGATGATGCTGCAAATCACATCATAGCTTGCGATATGATATGTCATCATTGATATCTTTGCCATGATTGCACAATATGTCATTACTGCAGAAAATAAACAGATGCAGCAGGGACCTGGACACTTGACCATTGAGGAAGGATTCTCCAGTCGTGCTGTATGTGTGTTACCCACCAATACCATCTGTAAATAATACACGAACTGCATGTGACTTGGTTTAAAATTGGCCACAGCAGCCTTTATTACCTATTATTTACATACTAACACAAGGGGGCGCCGTCCAACGGGCGACCCCAACAAATAACAATAGGTAACACAGTAACCAATACAGTAAATATACAACCCTGGGTAGGCCCAGTCCAGGAACCACTTCTCACTCCAGTATCCCTGGCCGCAACACACCGACCCAGAGATGAGGTATTAATCACCTACGGATTAACCCCCCAACTTTGCAGAACCCCGTGCCTGCAACATCCCGGAACCTGGAGCCACCATACCAAGATGGTGTCTCTCTGTCCAGTTACCATTGCCTTCAACCGCCTCTGGACCAGACCTACCCCCCGCTGCTGTGACAAAGAAACAACCCAGACAAAATTCCCCTCGGTATTAAACACAAGGGAGGGTGGGCGGGGATCGTTCCATATCCGGAAGTCAAGAGAGAGGGGGGTAAGTCAAGGTCCTTTACTTACACCCCTCAACTGTCCCACCTCTTCCTCCAGGGAACTCCTCCTACCCACCAATCCCTCTATTCTGCCTTATAAACAAACCATTCCTGTTTCCATTAACCCCATCACTCCTTCCCTTCCCTCTAGTCATGTCGCCCCTCCACCCTATGGGTTCCATGGCTTTCTTGACCATTGAGGAAGGATTCTCCAGTCGTGCTGTATGTGTGTTACCCACCAATACCATCTGTAAATAATACACGAACTGCATGTGACTTGGTTTAAAATTGGCCACAGCAGCCTTTATTACCTATTATTTACATACTAACACAAGGGGGCGCCGTCCAACGGGCGACCCCAACAAATAACAATAGGTAACACAGTAACCAATACAGTAAATATACAACCCTGGGTAGGCCCAGTCCAGGAACCACTTCTCACTCCAGTATCCCTGGCCGCAACACACCGACCCAGAGATGAGGTATTAATCACCTACGGATTAACCCCCCAACTTTGCAGAACCTCGTGCCTGCAACATCCCGGAACCTGGAGCCACCATACCAAGATGGTGTCTCTCTGTCCAGTTACCATTGCCTTCAACCGCCTCTGGACCAGACCTACCCCCCGCCACAGGACAGGGCACGTGACTCCTTACGTGGCCTGGACCCGCCACACACCAAAAGCTTGTACCACCTCCACGCAATCACAGCGTCCACAAAACAGCACCAAGAACGTTAAGATACACCCCCATCGCATCTCCAAAACCACCAGTTCAGCGTCACCAACTTTGGCGCCGCCCCCAATAAGGCTCGATTGATACTGCCTACCGCACGAGCCCCACGCCATTCCAACCTGGTCACACTATCAAAACTACCCCACGCTTAAGCCCGGGTATGTCTTCCACAATGCAACAAACCAACAACATTTTTTTTTTTTTTTTTTAAACATTCATAAATAACTTCTCGAGGTACCAAATCGCTGCCTCCCACTTACTGGTCCAGTACCATCGACCCGTCCAGACCCAACTGGCAAAATTCGGGCGAGCCTCAGACCCCCGAGGCCCCGAGAACCAACGAATGCCCAAATATCCAAATGAGGCACACCCTCACCACAAAACCCAGAGGTTATAAACCCACAGATAACACCAACCTGTTACACCAACCCATTCCACTCCCAAAATTACTCAAACGCCCCCATTTGCCTTAACCCGATAACAACTGAGGCCAAACGTAACGCCGACAAACGAGAGGACTCCCACCTCCCAATACTTTTCACAACCCCTTTTCTGAGACCACCAAGGGGCCTCCGTGGCAGCCCAATCCAGAAGGAATACGACCCGTAGTATTCCGGGCGCCCACCCCCGCCACTTGCAATCAAGTCTGCAGCACTGCCACAAAATGGTACCTTAACTAACGTGACACAACAATAACCCTGGGCGTCCTCATAACATAATTCCGCACCCGGGACCGCATACAACAACACCAACCTTCACCATCCGCCTAACCTGATTCGGTGAGCGACGAAGCCGGCGCTCAACCCACTGCACCACCGCGGACACATCCTCCAACATTCAACCTCCGCTCTTAACCGTAGATGGGCTGACCAACCCCACAATCTCAAAGCCCCCCAAAAGGCTAACACGAACCGTTGTGGACAAGAGGAAACAAAACCCGCTCGTGCTCAGATGAACATAGCAACCACAAAACACTCACCAAACGCTGCCACAAAACAACGGAGACGGACCCTTGTGTCCCGCTCCCTCACACCCGTACGACAAAACCCCTTCAAGGCCTGCCGCGCACTAAGATCCTGCGAAAACATCTCTCCACATCTAATCCTCAACAAGACAGCCACAGCCGCCACCCTCTGCTCCACTGCCGACGCCGGCCTAGCAACCTGAAAACCGTTACTCACCACTGCCAACGCCGCCACCAAATACTCCACCAGGCTTTTCTCACACATGGCCCCAAACCACGTTATCCGCGCCACCCACACTTCTGGATATCAGCACCAAATAACCTCAGTCACTGAGCTCCGAGCCGCTCCCCAACACAGCCACACCAGACTCCACAAGCCCTCCGGACACACCGTGCCCACCTCGTCTACTACCCGGCCTCAACTCCCGAAACCTGCAGAACTGGAAGGAAACAAAGCAGCTGCTATACCCTTGGCGAACCCCCAGTACTGGTTGCGCCACGCATAAAATTTTTTTTTTTTTTTTTTAAAAACGCATACAATTGAGAAACCAACTGCCACAAGTACGCCACCCTTGGCCCCAGGATTAGCAAACCAACTATTAATCTAATTCTCCACCAACTGATAGTCAGAATGACAGCACACCTTCCTCTCGGAAAAAACTGCCAACCTCCACAACTCGACCCCTACCACCGATTGGAAGTGCTACCCACGATGCCCAACCCGAAAACAACTGGACCCGCTGCAACCGAGTACCGCAGCCACGTTCCATCAGGTACCACCTTACCCAGCCAGAATCCGCGGCCACTAAATCGCCGTAAGAAAAACAAAAAACCTCCTACACCATCAGATCATCATTGATCTCCTTCGTGACCCACACAAATGATCCGATGGCTGCACCCTTGGCGCAGCCATCGCCAGCCGTCCAGCAGACACTCGCCCCAGCGGCGTAACTCTGCACCCGTGGTTCGACCGCCCCAGCAAAGACTGCACCGCCTGAAACCACACCGTCTTAGCTGGCCTAACTGCCTCTATCACAGCCCATAGGACCACCCCATTACCCACGAAGCCTACCTCTCTGACCATAACATCAAACTTTATCCCCCACAAACCGTATCACTGGCGTTGGACCCTCAGTCTTCGCCTGCGCCAACCGGCCCAAAAAAAAAAAAAAAAAAGAGTATCCACCACCATCTGCAATGAAACAATTAACCCAAACGAATCATCAACCCGCCAACCCGATGGAAAGAGAATCAACCTATAATGAATGAGAGGTGTAAGCTTGGACACACCACGCACCAACACTCCACCAAGGAATAACCGCCTCCAAAGGAACATAAAATGGGACAAAACCCATTAGCCCCCACCGATCAACATAATAATAACTCCCCTCCCCCCCGCAGCACCCGAACTGCTAGCTAGCAGGGTAGACCAGTAACAACCTAATGCCGCCTCCAAAACCGCCTTTGCCATCAATGCTCCACGGCTCACCGCCTTTACCAAATCCCACCCTCTGTCAAACGACACATAATAAACCGCCGACAATTCTGGAGCCAAGCAGGCCTACACCGATGACTCCTCCAGATAAGATACGTTTTGAACAAGCCGAAATATATATATATATATATATATATATATATATATATACACATACATACATGCATACATTATATATATATATATATATATATATATATATATATACACACATATACATACATACATATATATATATATACATATACGGCTCCTTTCCGGCACTGCCCCCCCAACAGAGAAACCCAATCATGACAAGGAGGGCCCCGAATGGCCCACCCATCCTGCCCAAAGCCACTTCCTGACCCCCATTTCCACCGACAACCACCAGGCATCCCCTAGCCCAGCGCAAACTTCCAATAAGGAGGCGAAGATCCACCAATACAAATAGAAAGACACAGAATTACTATGATCTTTACCACCACCCAACACTTATGCTTAAGACAACCGTCCGCGCCAAATCTGCACCACCCATCATTCTATGCCCCCCAAACAACCCTCATTGTCCGTGTCGCCGGGGTTCCAAGCCCCGAACCGCCAACTGCCCCCCAAAAGGGGCTGACTAGGAGCCGCCATCCACTGCAGCCCTAAGGATGTGCCCGTATGATCCTACCGCATACCGGCACGCAACACCTTCCCTTGCTGAAATTACTCGGCGTACTGAAGCCAGACTAAACCGCCATATGACCTAACACGGCACCCCAAATGGATCCATATAACCAAACCATGCCGAACCAATTACCCAATTCCTTCCCCTGATACCCTTGCCAAAACGCAAATGCCCGCAGCCACGTTGCAAATGTACGAGGGGTGAGCCTCCACCGGCGCTCCCCCCCCCTCTACTTATCCTTCCCGGAATCACTTGGCTTAACCTAATCCAGGTGCCACTGTTCCAGGGGGAGCAGCGAAATTATTTCTACACTTTCCACCATTCAAATCTTATCCCTCACATCCTCCAGCAGGTGAGCCCCCCCCCAACGGGCCTTCAAAGTACCCATACCTCTCACACTTGGCCACTGTCATCCAGACGCACCACCTCACCCCCTCTTCTTTCCTCACCACTCACTCTGTCACAGCCCTTGCCGCCTCTGCCCGAAAATGCTCCCCTGCCGCCTCATGCGCCCTCACTCTGCTTGCCGCACCTGCGCCCACTAACCACCGATCCCGTCCATGCCCCCGGCGGTGCATGCGCACTCTCCACAACCGTATATACCACTGCAGTAAATTACCCCATGCCTGATCAAAACACAAAAACCCACTCGGTCCTGCCGTGTCCGCAGCCGCCCCCCCCACCAACTGCGCCCCAACCCTGCCGAATCCACGGCCGTCTCACCCGACCGCGACCCGGCATATCCTGGAATAAAAGTCACGCCAACCGGACATCTGATTCTTCCGTCGCTGCTTCCTCCTCCTCCTCGCTGGAGCCAACCGCCTCTGGCTCATGTAACGCAGACGCCGCCGAAGCGCTGCCACCACCACGGCCGTCCTCCTGGTACGCCACGTGGGCACCATCCTCCAAGCTCCATCTTCTGTCCCGCGGCGACAACCCCGGAAACCGTCCCGTCCCACGGGCTGCCACCGCGGGCCTCATCTTCTGGCCCGACCCCCCCCCCGCTGCCTGCAAGGACGGGGGGGTACCTGTGGCCCGACCCGCTGCCAGCAGACTCCCATCCAGAGCCGCCAGCCTTCTGCCCTCCTGGGCCCAGAAGGCATCCGTCCGCCGGGCCCTCCCCCCCCTGGGGGAGACCGCCGCTGCCGGGAGCTGCACGCCTGCTCTGGGTGACCAGGCAGGGACCGCAGGGCCCCCGCCGTCACCCCCACGTACCGACGCCTCCCGGGCATCCGTTGCACCAGGCTCGCCTGCCCTGGTGCCGGACCCCCTGCTGGCTGCAGCCCCCCGGCCCCCCCCCCCCTCCACCCGCGGGGGGGGGGGATAACGCTGGCCTCCGTCCTCGCCGGGCGCTCTCCTGGCCAGGAGCCGCCGCATCCAGCCCTCCTGGGCCCGTGAAAGCCTCTGTCCGCTGGGCCCTCCCCCTCCTGGGGGAGACCGCCGCGGCCGGTAGCTGCACCCTGATCTGGGTGACCAAGCAGAAACTGCAGGGCCCCTGCTGTCACCCCACTCACCGCCGCCTCCTGGGCACCCGTCGCACCAGGCCCGCCTGCCCTGGTGCCGGACCCACCACTGGCTGCAGCTCCGCGGCCCCCCCCGCCGTCCGCGAGGGGTAAAGCTGGCCTCTGTCACAGCCGGGCGCTCTCCCCGTCCGGGAGCCGCCGCATCCAGCAATCCAGGCCGCGGCTCGGACCGGAAGTAGGCCGCAGACTAGCCACGCCCCCTTCCCAGTTGCCGCGGCCCGGACGGAGATTCCTCCCGCGGCCGGAGCAGCAGCTAAGTACTGTCCTGCCCCACGTCACTACCGCGGAGGGTCCCCGAAGGGGCTGTCGCATCTCCTCCTCGCTCCCCCCGCACACGACCAGTACCTGAGAGATGAGGGAGGGGGGGGGACGCCGCCCGCAGCTGACAGGGGAGCGAGGGGAAAGTGCCAACGGGTTAACCCCCAGCAGCCAAGACGTGGGACCGCGCTGCCAGGGGCCCGTGCACTGCCATGATGAATCCGCTGGTCCCCTCAACTGTCCCACCTCTTCCTCCAGGGAACTCCTCCTACCCACCAATCCCTCTATTCTGCCTTATAAACAAACCATTCCTGTTTCCATTAACCCCATCACTCCTTCCCTTCCCTCTAGTCATGTCGCCCCTCCACCCTATGGGTTCCATGGCTTTCTGAACAATTGCTGTATCATAGAATTCAGATAGTAACATGGAGTAACAGTGAATGTTTTGAGGATATTTGTATCTTGTTTATTTTTTTATCACTTACTTAAAAAGGAAGCCGTCAGATGTAATATGTACCCAGAACCACGAGCAGTTCTGAGTGTATATTCAGAATCCCTGCCTAAAGCTAAGACCGCACTTTGCGTTTCCACCTGCGTTTCAGTTGCTTTTTAGGTCCGTTTTGAGAAGCGCCTTTTTCATGCCAAAAGACATGCGTTTTGATTTTCCATCAAAGTCAATGGAAAATGTAGATTTCTAGACCCCACTTTGCGTTTCTAAACGCTGCGTTTAATTTGCATATTTTGTGGCAAAAAACATGTGTTCAAAGAAGCAGCATGTCAATTGTTTTTGCCATTTTGGGTGCGTTTTGCTAACATTGCAGTCAATGAGAAATGGCAAAAACCAAGATTCCTTCAAATTCCTGCGTTTTACCTGCTTTTTATGTGCATAAAACATGCGTTTTGGACCACCAAAATGCATGCTTTAAGAACATTAAAATAATGATTTCATATGCCCCTTTACACACACACATAGTCCGATAATTAAATTAAAGAAAATTAATAATTTATTGATATTTTTCCAATAAATAGCATATTACCGCTATAATTTTATTAAATATTTCTATTTACTAAAATATTTCTAAAATTCTATGTGTTCCTTTTTTTTTTTTCTTTCTGTTTGACTATTTAAACTTTATTTAGCAGTGTCTTGATGTTCAAAACGCATCTGTCAAAACGCAGGTGAAAAAGCATGCAAAAAGCGCTGAAAACACATCTAAAACGCGGGAAAATACGCATGCGTTTTCAACGCTAAAGTTCAGAAAAAGGCAACTTTGTCAAATCAATTAAGCCCAAAACGTGGGTTTAGAACTGCAAGTAGGAGAACGCAAAGTGCGTTCTTAGCCTTACAGTGTGTGTATCTAGTAGCATAGATAAAGTAAAAGAAAAAGTATTTCTAAAGATCCTTTATGATATGCTAATTAGGCCACCGACTAGTCGCAAGGGCATTAGTTCCCTTGGCTAGTCGGCCCCCTTAGCAATTAATGCACAGCGCTCTCACCTCTCTGCTGCCACAGCACCTGACCCTGGATTTCAGCTCAATGCACAGGATCCCCGGACGTCTGATCATGTGTTCTATGAAGCCGGGTGTACGTGTCCTGTCTTCAAACTGGTGTCCTGGGCATGTCCGCAAGTTTGGGGGTCATACACTGAGCCGGAATCCAGCGTAGGCCACGGTGGCAGCAAAGAGGTGAGTGCGACCATGCCTTTGACGCTGCACATTCATTAGCATGTTAGCATACCCACAGGGACGTACTTACATGCTAAGGGGGCCGACTAGCCAAGGGAAATAACGCCCTTGCGACTAGTCCCTGGCTTTATTAGCATATGATATAGGATCTATTTTTAAATACTTTTTGTAAATATCCCTTTATCTATGCTACTGTAGGCTGGGACAGTTAGGCAGGGATTAGAAATATACACACAAAACGGCTCGTGGGTCTGGGGTACATTTAAGGCATGACAGGTTCCCTTTATTATGGGGAGATAAGGTATGCACACCAGTGACTATGTAAGGGGAATACATGAAATAGCAGAAACTGCTGTGTGAATACTGACTTGAAAAATCCAATAGCTATATGCAAGAGTGAATATGTGAAAAATGGAATCTGCAGTACTGCCATGAACATATGAATAAAGAGAAATTTAGCTACTGAATTGATCAATGCAATAGAGCCCCAACACTACGCCAAAGTATTTCTCTACGTTGGGGTCCCTAGCTTGTGTGTGTCCTCTCATGCAGTTAAAAAAACCTACCGTGTATGGGAAGCTGAGACCCAGGCTATTTATGCGATATGGATTGGCAATAGGTGTGGTTGGGGAGGGTTCACAAACGAAAAAATACTATCTCCCCATAGTGATGGTTTTTTTTAGGTTTTTGCACCCAGTTCGGACTTAGAATGGTGTTCCAAACATTATTCCTATTTGTTAGGTTCCCTTTATTGTCATAGCATGAAGCATACCTGTTAGGCTATGTGCACACGTTGATTTTTTTTCAGCACGGAAAAAAACGCACCCTCTGGCAGAGGGGAGAATTGTAAACAATGCTTTTTGAGAAAAACGCATCGAAAACGCATGCATTTTTCATGCGTTTTTCATGCGTTTTTTTAGGTGCGTTTTTTAAGACTTGTCAGTGTTAAAAAAGTTGGTTGAACACAGACCTTTGGAAAAAAAACCCTGTGATGTCATTTCCTTCTCCACATTCTGTTTGGATAAATGGGAGGGCTTGGAATGGAAGGAGCACCATTTGAATTTTGGAAAAGTTGAAATAAACTTCGCGCACCATGTCACATTAGCAGGGCCCCTTGGGTACCTATACGTCAGAAAACCCCCACAAGTGACCCCATTTTGGAATCTGCACCCCTCAAGGATTTTATTCAGGAGTATATTAAGCATTTTAAATCCACAGCTACTTCACCCAAAATGTTGCTGTCGCAACAATATTCTCACTTTTAGGCTATGTGGCCGTGATCCAGCGACACGGCGTCTAGTGCACAGTGTCAGCCTTCCTGCAGAGATGTGAGTGTTGTCCACAGGAGAACGCAGCTGCCCATGCCCACGATTTGGGTCCAGGCTGCTGTGGACTTTAGCTCTATTCTACCTGCAGAGAACACTCTCGTCTCCGCAGCATAAATTGACATTCTGAGGCTCGGGAAGCCAAGCCACCGGTCAGTTTATGCTCCGGAGAAAACCACAGTGGGCATGGGATCTCCAAAAATCCTTCCACTGTGCTTCTACTGCACAACGCAGCGTTATGGACGCAGGGAAAACACTCAGCGCCCGAAACGCTGCAAAACCTGATTGTGGGCACACAGCCAAAAAAGCGTCAATGGATGAATGGATGTCAAATATATATAACGTCCCACCCCCGCCTGCATATTCTAAGCTGACACCTTTAGTACCTTTCATGTGGCACTAAAGGGTGCCTAGCTTAGTATTTATCAAAAAAAAAAAAAGAAAAAAATGGCGTGGGGTCCCCCTATTTTTGATAGCCAGTCAGGGTAAAGCAGACAGCTGTAGCCTGCAAACCACAGCTGGCAGCTTCATCTTGTCTGGTGATCAATTTGGAGGGCTCCCCAGGCTTTTTTTTTAAATTTATAAATAAAGACTTAAAAAAAAAAATAACGTGGGGTCCCCCCAAATTAGATCACCAGCCAAGGTGAAGCTGACAGCTGGGGTCTGGTATTCTCAGGGTGGGAAGAGCCATGGTTATTGGACTCTTCCCAGCCTAAAAATAGCAGGCCACAGCCACCCCAGAAGTGGCGCATCCATTAGATGCGCCAATCCTGGCGCTTCGCCCCAACTCATCCCGCTCCCTGGTGCGTTGGCAAACGGGGTACTAAATGGGGTTGATACCAGATGTGTAATGTCACCTGGCATCAAGCCCAGCAATTAGTGATGTCACGGCGTCTATCAGATACCAGACATAACTAATTGACAGTAAACAAAAGCAAAAAAAAAAAAAATCACAAAAAAAATTTTATTAGAAAAAACACTCCCCAAAACATTCCCTTGTTCTCCAATTTAATCAAAAAATTTGAAAAAAATGGGTCCGCAGAAATCCATTTGGACGTCCCACGTCGGCTCTGGACCTTCTAGAATATGGGGGCACGTTCAGGGAACGTATCCCCCATTTTCTAGGAGGGCAGACCCTCCATTTGAGGAGAGTGGGTGCCAAAAATCTGCACCCACTCTCCCCGGGTCACAGCTGCAGAGTGTGAGCAGCCAGCACAGCTCTCTGAACACAGTGCTGGCTGTCAGCTGCTCTGCACATGTGACCGCACTGACCGGCGTCTGCTGTGAAGGAGGAGGGGGCTGCGGGGGATCAGCGCTGCGACCGGACAGGTAAGGGGGAATACCGGGGGGAATAGGGGGTGACCTGGCAGGGCCTGGGGGGCATTTTTCTGTCGCATGTCTCAAGGCACATGCGACAGAAATCATAGGAGCAGGGCGGCCGGTGCGCTACTGTGCGCGCGGCCATGTTGGATTTTCGGGAGGGGGGTCGGGGGTCGGGGCGGGCACTTTGGCGACACCGGGGGCTTTCCAGGACTTTGCCAGGAAGTGAGGTCAACAGGAAACCTCTTGACCTCACTTCCAGGTAAATGCCTGCGTTCTGGCATGCCGACAAAGCCCGCGGACCGCAACAAAAAAGCAGCTCACTGCGGTGTAGCTGCGTTCTGACCCGCATCATTGATTCAATGGGGGAGAGAACGCAGCCACACCGCACAAAAGAAGTGACATGCTGCTTTTCTTTCCGCACCGATTTTTGGCATCCAAAACGCTGCGTTTAGAAACGCAGCGTGTGCACTGATTTTTCGGCTTTCTCATACACTTTGCTGGGAAAGCTGAACGCATGCAATTTGCCACTGAAACGCTGCGGTTCTAAACGCAACGTTTCCGCGGTAAAAAACGCAACGTGTGCACACAGCCTAAATGTGCATAGAACAGCAAATTATACAATTACAACATTGTGATATGCATCAGTTATCTAAAGTTTCACAATCTCAAGTATCGTCTTTTGTCGTGGGTTCGGATATGTCCACTTCTGGCATGTACTGGACACAGAAGCATGCTGGTTAGCCCTGTTGTTTTACAACACTGGGATCCTGGGTTAAAATCCTACCAAGGACTTTATATATTCTCTTTGTATTTGAGTCAGTTTCCTCCCACACTCCAAAGACATAGTAATAGTGAATTTAGAGAGTGAGCCCCAATGGGGACAGTGATGGCGCTATATAAGCAAAGCATAATAAATAAATGAGTGTTCTATATGAAGGGGTTACTAGTTAGTTTAAGTAGCTCAGTCAGCCCCCTTCTTGGCCACATAGACAGAGAAGGGTATAGTATACAAATTCCATCAGTATAAATATTGTCAGTAATTACCAAAGGGGAGCAAATATAAATGACATCCCAGTGTGGAAAAAATGAGCACATACAGTATCCACATGTATCAGTGATTATAAGAGAAAAATTGTGGCCAGAACGTGCCATATAAAATCCAGTCTTTATTGAATCATTTTAAAAAACAAACATATACACTAATAATTGACAGACCAACAGTAATGTGCAATTAGGTAATTGATAGCAATTACAAAGATTGTATTATATAAACAGTATACAGATAATGGAGAATCATACACTAATGAATATAAAGCCTTAGCAGGTCACAAAAAAGTAAATATCTATAAGGGATAACCCATGCACCAAGAGGGTACAGTAACATCACATCTGTTAAGAAATCAAAGTGTATGTTTTTATGTTTAATCTCTTTTTATTAAACTTTCATGGAAATACAAGATAATGCAAAACAGTATTAACAATATGTATAGTCCTCTTAGGGCAACCACTAGGACGCCGTCATCCACACATGTTGAGAAAACAGTTGTAACAATAGATGATCCAATACAATAAAGATCTCTATATACAGTATATCAGATTCATTCTCAAATAGGTCCCAATATCCATGTAGTTGTGTCCAAAAGCACAGTAACCAAAAATAAGAACAAAGCATGTAACTTGGAAACAGAGAAGTATCAAGAACTGATATAAGGAACAAAAAGAACAGAACAGAGGCGGCCATCCAAAGAAGTAAAGAGAAAGAGGAAGAAAGAAGAACAGATAGGCAGGGATTGGAGGAATGTGGGCCAGAGCTTGTCCAATGCCAGCCCCCCTGATCGCTCAGGGAAACCAACAAGTGGAACGGCAAGAAGGAGATTTCTCCCCTATCTCAGCAAGGGGGAAGACGAATCAAGTCACATTCTCGAATATGGATCTGAATGAGGGGGAGTCCATGAACACAACCCAAGGGCTCCAAATTTGGATGAACTTTTCCATTGAACCATTTACTTCTGCAGTCAGGTCCTACATCTTATATAGCTCAGACATCTCTGTAAACCAGTCCCTCAGGCTCGGGACTTCCGGGGACCTCTAGTGCCTAGGGATCAGAACACGAGCTGCCGAAAGAAAGTGTCTGTTTTTTATCATAGTTTGCAGTATAAAATTGCCTTCGTGGTAGTTACAACTGTGGCACGGGAGGACAGGCGGTTATTCTGTAGAACCCCAACGTACGTTTCACGTGTTGTAGTAGCTCGCTTTGTCAAGTGAATGATTAGTGTATAGGCCTATGTCCAAGTCGGAGTCCTGTTTTAATGAGTCCTTGTTTCCAGATGGGTTAGAGAGTGACTAAGAACTAGACGTTCGAAACGTGTCCTCTGTGATGGACTTGGTTGTGACCTAAATGGACTTTTTTAATGATAATTATTAAATAAAATTGTATTTTTATACTAATTTTTTTCTGGACCTGATTGCTGGAATTGCCACCTTGGATATGCAGTCTCAAGTTTTTGCCGACTTTACCTTCCCTGCAAGGTCCTAATGTAGTGGTCTTCTTGGATCAGGTGAGCTGGATTACTCTTTTTCTGTATTTCCTATGGCCATTACACAGTAGATATCAGGAACATACATATATAAGATTATCTCAGCAAAGGAACATTTTTTTAAAACACATCCAATTGTGGAAATTATTATTATTCCAAAATCTATTGATTAAAATAAACTTTCTTTATGGGAATACCACTTTAACTATTAAAATTAGGCAGTCAATCAGTGCCTATCAGTGCTAAATCAATACAGGAACAGCTAATCTTTTCCAGCACAAGCCATAAGCGGAGCCTACACATCAGAGCAGCTTTGATAACTGAAATATATTAGTAAGTTGTGTAACTTAATTATTAAGTTATACAACTTCTAAATTATACAACTCCTAAATTATAACTTAGAAGCAGTTAATGATATTTTATTTAAATTGGACAACCACTTTAATATTACGGAAATGGGAAATCTTCCCTATTGCATTTTAGACATATTTTAATTTAATTATATTTTTCATAATGGATAAACATAAGGAAACAACAGTGTCTCTTGTATACTTGCTGTATTACAAATAGTGCCTTCAGTGTCTCTTGTATACTTGCTGTATTACAAATAGTGCCTTCAGTGTCTCTTGTATACTTGCTCTATTACAAATAGTGCCTTTAGTGTCTCTTGTATACTTGCTCTATTACAAATGGTGCCTTCAGTGTCTCTTGTATACTTGCTCTATTACAAATAGTGCCTTTAGTGTCTCTTGTATACTTGCTCTATTACTAATAGTGCCTTCAGTGTCTCTTGTATACTTGCTGTATTACAAATGGTGCCTTCAGTGTCTCTTGTATACTTGCTCTATTACAAATAGTGCCTTTAGTGTCTCTTGTATACTTGCTCTATTACAAATGGTGCCTTCAGTGTCTCTTGTATACTTGCTGTATTACAAATGGTGCCTTCAGTGTCTCTTGTATACTTGCTGTATTACAAATGGTGCCTTCAGTGTCTCTTGTATACTTGCTCTATTACAAATAGTGCCTTTAGTGTCTCTTGTATACTTGCTCTATTACAAATAGTGCCTTCAGTGTCTCTTGTATACTTGCTCTATTACAAATAGTGCCTTTAGTGTCTCTTGTATACTTGCTGTATTACAAATAGTGCCTTCAGTGTCTCTTGTATACTTGCTGTATTACAAATAGTGCCTTCAGTGTCTCTTGTATACTAGCTCTATTACAAATAGTGCCTTTAGTGTCTCTTGTATACTTGCTGTATTACAAATAGTGCCTTCAGTGTCTCTTGTATACTTGCTGTATTACAAATGGTGCCTTCAGTGTCTCTTGTATACTAGCTCTATTACAAATAGTGCCTTTAGTGTCTCTTGTATACTTGCTCTATTACAAATGGTGCCTTCAGTGTCTCTTGTATACTTGCTGTATTACAAATAGTGCCTTTAGTGTCTCTTGTATACTTGCTCTATTACAAATAGTGCCTTTAGTGTCTCTTGTATACTTGCTCTATTACAAATGGTGCCTTTAGTGTCTCTTGTATACTTGCTCTATTACAAATGGTGCCTTCAGTGTCTCTTGTATACTTGCTCTATTACAAATAGTGCCTTCAGTGTCTCTTGTATACTTGCTCTATTACAAATAGTGCCTTTAGTGTCTCTTGCATACTTGCTCTATTACAATTGGTGCCTTCAGTGTCTCTTGCATACTTGCTGTATTACAAATAGTGCCTTCAATGTCTCTTGTATACTTGCTCTATTACAAATGGTGCCTTCAGTGTCTCTTGTATACTTTCTCTATTACAAATAGTGCCTTCAGTGTGTCTTGTATACTTGCTGTATTACAAATAGTGCCTTCAGTGTCTCTTGTATACTTGCTGTATTACAAATAGTGCCTTCAGTGTCTCTTGTATACTTGCTGTATTACAAATAGTGCCTTCAGTGTCTCTTGTATACTTGCTGTATTACAAATAGTGCCTTCAGTGTCTCTTGTATACTTGCTGTATTACAAATAGTGCCTTCAGTGTCTCTTGTATACTTGCTGTATTACAAATAGTGCCTTCAGTGTGTCTTGTATACTTGCTGTATTACAAATAGTGCCTTCAGTGTCTCTTGTATACTTGCTGTATTACAAATAGTGCCTTCAGTGTCTCTTGTATACTAGCTCTATTACAAATAGTGCCTTCAGTGTCTCTTGTATACTAGCTCTATTACAAATAGTGCCTTCAGTGTCTCTTGTATACTTGCTGTATTACAAATGGTGCCTTCAGTGTCTCTTGTATACTAGCTCTATTACAAATAGTGCCTTTAGTGTCTCTTGTATACTTGCTCTATTACAAATGGTGCCTTCAGTGTCTCTTGTATACTTGCTGTATTACAAATAGTGCCTTTAGTGTCTCTTGTATACTTGCTCTATTACAAATAGTGCCTTTAGTGTCTCTTGTATACTTGCTCTATTACAAATGGTGCCTTTAGTGTCTCTTGTATACTTGCTCTATTACAAATGGTGCCTTCAGTGTCTCTTGTATACTTGCTCTATTACAAATAGTGCCTTCAGTGTCTCTTGTATACTTGCTCTATTACAAATAGTGCCTTTAGTGTCTCTTGCATACTTGCTCTATTACAAATAGTGCCTTCAGTGTCTCTTGTATACTTGCTCTATTACAAATAGTGCCTTTAGTGTCTCTTGTATACTTGCTCTATTACAAATGGTGCCTTCAGTGTCTCTTGTGTACTTGCTCTATTACAAATAGTGCCTTCAGTGTCTCTTGTATACTTGCTCTATTACAAATGGTGCCTTCAGTGTCTCTTGTATACTTGCTCTATTACAAATAGTGCCTTCAGTGTCTCTTGTATACTTGCTCTATTACAATTGGTGCCTTCAGTGTCTCTTGCATACTTGCTGTATTACAAATAGTGCCTTCAATGTCTCTTGTATACTTGCTCTATTACAAATGGTGCCTTCAGTGTCTCTTGTATACTTTCTCTATTACAAATAGTGCCTTCAGTGTGTCTTGTATACTTGCTGTATTACAAATAGTGCCTTCAGTGTCTCTTGTATACTTGCTGTATTACAAATAGTGCCTTCAGTGTCTCTTGTATACTTGCTCTATTACAAATGGTGCCTTCAGTGTCTCTTGTATACTTTCTCTATTACAAATAGTGCCTTCAGTGTCTCTTGTATACTTGCTGTATTACAAATAGTGCCTTCAGTGTCTCTTGTATACTAGCTCTATTACAAATAGTGCCTTCAGTGTCTCTTGTATACTAGCTCTATTACAAATAGTGCCTTCAGTGTCTCTTGCATAGTTGCTCTATTACAAATAGTGCCTTCAGTGTCTCTTGTATACTTGCTCTATTACAAATAGTGCCTTCAGTGTCTCTTGTATACTTGCTCTATTACAATTGGTGCCTTCAACTAAATACTGTATATGTAATTTACATAATAACAGATACATTCCACAGCAGAGCCAATACAGGAATGTGTCCTCTTAAACCTGTCTTCTGCGTGTCTACAGCTTGATATTCCATAAATTTCACTGAAACCAACATTTAGCATTGTGAATATTGTTTTTAATCAGTCAGCCTGTAAATCTACCAATCCAGCCATCTTTCCATAACATATATATGACAAGTGGACTATTTTTGAGAATACACATTTTTAAAGCGTACAAATCACCATGATTTTCCTATATAACCTAAAGCCAGTGCTATATTGGCTCTATCAGGCTGATTCTCTACATATCTTTAGTGGTCAGCTCGGATGTTTAGGTTTTGAAACAGAAGAAAGTAAAGTTTGTAAAATCATCAGCTTGTTGAATGACAGCAGCTGCCGATCAGCTGATAGCTGGGGTGGGTATTCATAGTTATCCCCTCCCACTGTTACTTATGCTAATTTTATTATAGAATCAATTTAGTTTGTGATTAACAGGACCTGTAATGATGTCATACCCATGTGACCAGAAGGGGTGGGGCCTCAGCCAATAGAGCTGATACCAGGAAGCAACATTTTCTGTTGGCTGAGGCCCCGCCCCTTCTGGTCACATGGTATGACATCAGCACAGGTCCTGTTAATCACAAACTAAATTGATTCTATAATAGAATTAGCATAAGTAACAGTGGGGGGGATAAGTATGAATACCCCCAGCTATCAGCTGATCGGTAGCTGCTGTCATTCAAAAAGTTGCTGATTTTAGAAACTTTCCTTTCTTGTGTTTCAAAATCTATACATCCTAGCTGACCACTAAAGGTATGTATAGAATCAGCATGGAAGTGCCAGTATAGCACTGGCTTTAGTTTAGATAGGAAAATCCTGGTGATTGGTGTGCTTTAAGGCTCATACACAAGTCATCATTAATACCATGTGTACAGAACTACATTGGTGCTTGAAAGTTTGTAAATCCTTCAAAATGTTCCAAATTTGACTTAAAACTACATCAGATTTTCACACAAGTCCTAAAGGCATAT